>NC_082708.1:187654476-187709476 GCF_030144855.1 Hypanus sabinus | reverse complement strand
CAGGGAGGACATGCAGAGACTCCTTACAGAATGGCATTGGATTTGACGTCCAAACTCTGGAATGCCCCAAGTTGTAACAGCACCACGCTAACCGTTACACTACCGTGGTGCTCATAACATCTGGTCTCCAGCATCTGAAAAACCCCTTGTGTTTAGGGCAGATGACAAATTGACAGAAGCAGGTTTTTTAATGAGTACTGTATCTTAAAGGGGAGAAGGAGGGCAGTAGAACAAAGAGGATGGAGTTCAAGAGGTTGGGGCACCCCAATGATGGAGCATTTGTCGTGAAATTTGTTTTCATGCAGAGAGGAAGAAGCTGTTCCTGAATCATTGACTGGGTGTCTCCAGGCTCCAGGACCTTCTCCTCTGATGGCAGCAATGAGAAGAAGGCATGTCCAGACACATATGGGCTAGGATTAGTAAGTAGTTGAAATCCTGTGTTTGTACCGGAAGCATGGCAACACCAGCACATCTTCAAAGTGGGTTGGTTGTTGACGCAAACAACAAATTTCACCCTCAACACATGTACATGTACATGTGACAGATAAAGCTTTCATCTTTAAAATCTCTATAATAGATGGATGCTTGACAGTCAGCATGTACAGCGTGGGCCGAAAGGCCTGTTTCTCCTTCTGTATGATTCTATGACATGGAGGTGCTTGAAGTCAATAGTGGGATTTTAAAATTAAGACTTTGTTTTTCTGGACGATTATGTAATCCTGTGATGCAGGGATGGTCAGTGAAGGGTGCAGATTGGGGTAGCAGTTAACATGATGCTATGAGAGCTCAGGGTCTCCCGGAGACCGTGGTTCAGAGTTCATCTCTGATGTTCTCTGTAAGAAGTTTGTACATTCTTCCTGTGACCACGTGAATTTCCTCTGGGTACTCCGGTTTCCACCCTCAGCCCAAAAAGGTATCAGTTAGTAGGTTAGTTGGTCATTGTAATAGCCCTGTTGATGGAGTGGGGATACATCTCTACCAAAGCAAGAGTGAGGAGCTGCTTCCTTTTGATAACCTACAGATCACCCAAGGCAAGGTGTAGCACCTGCTCAGGATCATGTGAAGCAAGGGAGCAGGTGGTGGATGGCTGTGTGAGCATCTGGTGCAGATTACAAGTCCTGGTTATGTGACCACTGACACCAGGCAGACAACTTCTGAAGAGTATTGACAATGGCTGGGATCACCAGTCTCTTCGAGACACTGCCCAGAAGAAGGCAATGGCAAACAACTACTGTAGAAAAGCTTGCCAAGAGCAATCATGGTCAAAATAATGATGATGATGAGAAGTCCTGTGGTTAGGCCTGGGTTAAAAGACAGGTTGATCGGCCGTGCAGCCCATTGGGCCAGAATGGCCTTTTCTGTGCTAGGTAAAAATAAAAATAAAAGTTAGGACCTACCACATACAGTTGCCGCAAACATTTTCCTGATCATACTGTGGCCCAGAGTTTGGTATTTTCATACATATACTAATTCCAGCATCGGGGGGAGAGCTGGGTGTGGGCGGGTAGTGTGTTGGAGAATCATGAAACCCAGGTTCCAGCAACTAAACTGATAGATGTGTACAAGATGGTGAGTCATGAATAGAGTGGACAGCCAGAGACTTTTCCCAGAGTGGAAATGGCTAATCCTAGGGAGCATAATTTCAAGGTGATTGGAGGAAAGTAAAGGGATGGGATGTCAGAGGTAGGATTATTGCAGAGAGAGTGGTGGGTGTGTAGAAAGCCCGGCCAGAGGCAATGGTAGAGCTAGATACATTAGGGACATTTATGAGACTCTTAGATAGGCACATGGATGATAGAAAAATGGAGGGGTATGTGGGAGGGAAGGGTTAGATTGATCTTAGAGTAAGTTAAAAACTTGCACGATATCATGAACAGAAGGGCCTGTACTCTGTTCCATGTTCTACGTTCTATGATCTATGTTAGGGGGGCATTAACAGGGTCAGTGCATACGGACTATTTTTCCACTCAAGTTGGGTGTGACAAGAATGAGAGGTCATAGGTTGAGGGTGAAAGGTGAAATACTTAAGAGGAATCGGAGAGAGAACTTCTTCACTCAGAGGCTGGTGAAAGTGTGGAAAGAGCTGCCAGCAGTAGATGTGGGTTCAAAGGTAACATTTAAGAGAAAGCAACACACACAAAATGCTGGAGGACACACACAAAATGCTGGAGGAACTCAGCAGGTCAGGGGGCGTGATATTGAGGGGAATAAACAGTCAACTTTTCAGGCCAAGACTCTTCTTCAGGACTTGAAAGGAAAGATAAAGACACCAGATTGCAAAGTTTGGGTGGAGGGGAAGGAATATGATAGGAGAGGAGAATGGATCATAGTTGAAAGGAAAGGAGGACGGTCCCAAAGGGATGTGATGGGCAGATGAGAAGAGGAAAGAGGACAAAGTGGGGAATAGAAGAAGAGGGGAGAGATAGGAATTAATTTTTACCATAGGAAAAGTTGATATTCATGCCATCAGGTAGGAGACGACCCAGGCGGAATATAAGGTGTTTCTCCTCCACCATGAGGGTGGTCTCATCATGGCACAAGACATTTCAGAACAGGATTGGGAACCGGAATTAAAATGCTTGTCCACGGGGAATTCTGCTTTTGACAGATGGAGTGGAAGTGCTTGACGTAGCAGTCCCCCAATTTACGACAGGTCTCACCAATGTAGGGGAGACTGCACTGGGAGCACTGGATACAATAGACAGCCCCACCAGATTCTCAGGTGAAGAGTTGCTTCATCAGGAAGGACTGCTTGGAGAATTTTGGAGAAGTACATTGATGGGAGGGGTTCAGAGGGCTATGGTCCGGGTGCAGATATATGGGTCTAGGCAGAAAACCAGACTGACTAGATGGGCCAAAGGGCCTGTTTCTGCGCTGTTGTACTCTGTGACCATGACTATGGCCAGGTGTTCTCATCCTTCCCTGTCCCACAGTGAGATCTCAACACCATCACACCAATCCCTCCCCAGCGCTCCTACACTCCTACACAGCCTCGGTCGCAGGGGTGCTTGAAGTTATTTGGAGCTGTACACTTATAGCTTGGGACACTTGAGCACCCTCTGGAGTGAAGTACGGAGCTGACTGGCAGAGGGAGCTACATTCCCACTGAAGGTCTGAACTCACTCCAACAGCCTCAGGGCTGTGGAACAGCTGCCAAGTCACACCAACCTGGTGGGAAAAACTCTTTACTTTTTTTATTTTTATTTATCACAAATTAAACTCTTCAGCTTCTCTTTTGTTCCCACAGTCGACACGCATTCCACTACTTCTCGAAATGTTTGTGCTCCGGACCAAGTTGACGGGCATCTCCTGGCGATCACTCATCGTAGGTGAAAGGTGCTTGTCAAGTGGAGAATCAGCATTAGCTTTATTATCCCTGATTTGGATGACATGGAATTTGCTGTTTTGCAGCGGCGGTACAGTGCAAACACAGAAATATTATCGAGCCATAGAACACTGCAGCACAGAAACAGGTGTTTCAGCCCATCTAGACCACACTGAACTAGTAATCTGCCTGGTCCCATTGTCCCACACCTGGATCGTAGCCCTCCATACCTCTCCTATCCATGTACCTATCCAACCTTCTCTTCAATGTTGAAATCGGACCCAACTCCACCACCTCTGCTGGCAGCTCATTCACGCTCACTCCACCCTCCGAGTGAAGTTTTCCCTCAGGTTCCCCTTAAATATTTCACCTTTCACCCTGAACTATGACCTCTAGTTCGAGTCTCACCCAACCTCTATGGAGAAAGCCTGTTTGCATTTACCCTATTCACACCCCTCATAATTTTGTATACCTCTATCAAATCTCCCCTCATTCTCATACATTCCAGGGAATAAAGTCTTGATGCATTCAACCTTTCACTATAACTCAGGTTCTCAAGACATGGCAACATGCTTGAAAATTTTTCTCTCTTCATTTGTAATCTTATTGATACCTTTCCTATATGTAGGTGACCAGAACTTCACAATGCTCAATATTTGACCAATGATATGATTGGTTCTTGAACTAACAATTGGCCCAAAATATCGACTTATGATTCCCTTCCTCAGATGCTGCCTGAACTGCAGAGTTCCTCCAGCAAAAATGCTCAACATTTCTAGCACCTGAAGAATCTCTTGTGTTTATGACCTCATAACCTACAGCATCTCATCATTATTATCGACCGGCACGTCACTTTGTTTGCAGTTGTTATAATTGTTGTTTTACTACACCCCACCTCAATGTACTTGGTAATGATTTGAACAGTATGCATGACAAGCACCTGACTGTATCTCCAAACACCTAAGCTTAATCAGCTAAAGTAATCTGATGGTGGCGAGGAAGAAGCTGTTCTTGAATCATTGGGTGTGTGTCTTCAAGATCTTGTATCTCCTCTCAGGTGGTAGCAATGAAAAGAGGCCATGTCGAAAATGGTGAATGTTCTTCTTGATGGACGCTGCCTTCTTAAGGAACTGCCTTTTAAAGATGTCTTTGATGGTGCGAGGGTTGTACCCATGATGGAGCTGGTTGGGTCTACAAACCTCTGCAGTCTCTAGCGATTCTGGGCACAGGAGCCTCCATACCAGGCTGTAATAAAAAGATTCAGAATGCTCTCTACCGTACATCCACAGAAATTTACATAGAAACATAGAAAACATACAGCACAATAGAGGCCCTTCAGCCCACAAAGCTGTGCCGAACATGTCCCTGCCTTAGAACCACCTAGGCTTTACCCATAGCCTTCTATTTATCTAAGCTTCATGTAGCCATCCAGGAATCTCTTAAAAGACCCTGTCATTTCCACCCCCACCACTGCCCCCAGCAGCCCATTCCACGCACTCACCACTCTCTGTGTAAAAAACTTACCCCTGACATCTCCTCTGTACCTACTTCCAAGCACCTCAAAACTGTGCCCTCTTGTGCTAGCCAGTTCAGCCCTGGTAAAAAGCCTTTGATTATCCACAAGATCAATGCCTCTCGTCATCTTATACACCTCTATCAGGTCACCTCTCATCCTCCGTCGCTCCAAGGAGAAAAGGCCGAGTTCACTCAATCTATTCTCACAAGGCATGCTCCCCAATCCAGGCAACATCCTTGTAAATCTCCTCTGCACC
This sequence comes from Hypanus sabinus, assembly GCF_030144855.1. Taxonomy (NCBI): domain Eukaryota; kingdom Metazoa; phylum Chordata; class Chondrichthyes; order Myliobatiformes; family Dasyatidae; genus Hypanus; species Hypanus sabinus. The sequence continues at coordinate 187,704,379 of NC_082708.1, read as the reverse complement.
CTTTCTATGGTTTCCACATCCTTCCTATAGTGAGGTGACCAGAACTGAGCACAGTACTCCAAATGGGGTCTGACCAGGGTCCTATATAGCTGCAACATTACCTCTCGGCTCTTAAACTCAATCCCATGATTGATGAAGGCCAATACACCATATGCCTTCTTAATCACAGAGTCAACCTGCACAGCAGCTTTGAGTGTCCTATGGTCTCGGACCCCAAGATCCCTCTGATCCTCCACACTGCCAAGAGTCTTACCATTAATACTATATTCTGCCATCATATTTGACCTCACATAATGAACCACTTCACACCTATCTGGGCTGAACTCCATCTGCCACTTCTCAGCCCAGTTTTATATCCTATCAATGTCCTGTTGTAACCTCTGACAGCCCTCCACACTATCCACAACACATCTGACTTTTGTGTCATCAGCAAATTTATTAATCCAACCCTTCCACTCCTCATCCAGGTCATTTATAAAAATCGCAAAGAGTAGAAGTCCCAGAACAGATCCCTGAGGCACACCACTGGTCACTCATGTCCTTGCAGAATATGACCCGTCTACAACCACTCTTTGCCTTCTGTAGACAAGCCAGTTCTGGATCCACAAAGCAATGTCCCCTTGGATCTCATGCCTCCTTACTTTCTCAATAAGCCTTGCATGGGGTACCTTATCAAATGCCTTGCTGAAATCCATATACACTACATCTATGACTTTACCTTCATCTACTTTCATATGAGTCTTTGAATCTCCTTAAAAGTCTGACATCTCATCAAACAAAGTAAGACGATAAGTCAGAGACATAGGAGCAGAATCAGGCCATGCGGCCCATCGAGTCTAGGCCACTATTCCATCATGGCTGATTTATTACCCCTCTCAGCTTTTCACTGTTACCTTTGACACCCCTACTAATCAAGAACCTATCAACCTCTGCTTTGAATATGCCCAATGACTTGGCCTCCACAGCCGTCTATGCAAATGAATTCAGCACCCTCTGACTAAAGAAATTACTTCTTATTTCCATTCTAAATGGACGTCCTTTTATTCTGAGGCTGTGCCCTTGCATCCTAGACTTCCCAACTATAGAAATCATTCTCTCCACGTCCACTCTATCTAGGCCTTTCAAGCATCTGAGCTTTTGAGTTTGGTCCTCTATTGAAAATTTGCATGGATCTGAATGTAACATAGACTGACTGAGTTACAAATATTCAAAGATTCAAAAGTTCATTTAATATCAGAAAATGCATACTTTACTTTTTTACTGTATACAAATTGAAACTCTTACTCTTCACAGACATTCAGGAAATAAGAGCCCCTATAGAATGAATGAGAGAATCACTGAAGCCCCAGTTCGGTTGAGCAGGTTGGGATTTCTTTCACTGAAGCATAGGAGAAGGGGCAATTTTACAGAGTTGTATAAAATCATGAGGGGCAAAGAGAGAGTGAATGTGCACAGTCTTTTACCCCAGGGTTGGGCAATCAAGAACTAGAGAACCTAACAAATGTGAAGCATTTGATGTCTCTGGGCCAGTAGTCACTGGTGTTTCAAAGAATGAGGGGAGTATCTCATTGAAACCTGTTGCATTTTGAAAGGCCTCAAAAGAATGGATGTGGAGCAGCTGCCTCCTACAGTGGAGGAGTCTAGGACCAGAGGACACAGATAGAGTGGATGTGGAGAGGATGTTCCTATAGTGGGGGAGTCTAGGACCAGAGGACACAGATAGAGTGGATGTGGAGAGGATGTTCCTATAGTGGGGGAGTCTAGGACCAGAGGACACAGATAGAGTGGATGTGGAGAGGATGTTTCCTATAGTGGGGGAGTCTAGAACCAGAGGACACAGATAGAGTGGATGTGGAGAGGATGTTCCTATAGTGGGGGAATCTAGGACCAGAGGGCACAGATAGAGTGGATGTGGAGAGGATGTTCCTATAGTGGGGGAGTCTAGGACCAGAGGACACAGATAGAGTGGATGTGGAGAGGATGTTCCTATAGTGGGGGAATCTAGGACCAGAGGGCACAGATAGAGTGGATGTGGAGAGGATGTTCCTATAGTGGGGGAGTCTAGGACCAGAGGACACAGATAGAGTGGATGTGGAGAGGATGTTCCTATAGTGGGGGAGTCTAGGACCAGAGGACACAGATAGAGTGGATGTGGAGAGGATGTTTCCTATAGTGGGGGAGTCTAGGACCAGAGGACACAGATAGAGTGGATGTGGAGAGGATGTTCCTATAGTGGGGGAATCTAGGACCAGAGGGCACAGATAGAGTGGATGTGGAGAGGATGTTCCTATAGTGGGGGAGTCTAGGACCAGAGGACACAGATAGAGTGGATGTGGAGAGGATGTTCCTATAGTGGGGGAATCTAGGACCAGAGGGCACAGATAGAGTGGATGTGGAGAGGATGTTCCTATAGTGGGGGAGTCTAGGATCAGAGGGCACAGATAGAGTGGATGTGGAGAGGATGTTCCTATAGTGGGGGAGTCTAGGATCAGAGGGCACAGATAGAGTGGATGTGGAGAGGATGTTTCCTATAGTGGGGGAATCTAGGACCAGAGGGCACAGATAGAGTGGATGTGGAGAGGATGTTTCCTATGATGGGGGAGTCTAGGATCAGAGGGCACACCCTCAGAACAGAAGGACATTCCTTTAGAACAGAGATGAGGAGGAATTTCTTTAGCCAATGAGTGGTGAATCAATGGAATTCATTGCCATGGACAGATGTGGAGGCCAAATCATTGGGTATATTTAAAGTAGAGGTCGGTAGATTCTTGATTAGTTAGGGTATGAAAGGTTACAGGGAGAAGGCAGGAGAATGGGGTTGAGAGAGATAATAAATCAGGCATGATGGAATGGTGGAGAAATAGCCTCATTTTAATCCTACGCTTCATGGTCCTCTGGTCAGACGTATAGGTTAAGATGAAAGGAAAGAATTTAATAGGAACCTGATTTCCAGATGGCCTACTCCTGCTCGTATTTTATTTTTATGACAGACAGACAGACAGACATACTTTATTGATCCCGAGGGAAATTGGGTTTCGTTACAGTCGCACCAACCAAGAATAGCGTAGAAATATAGCAGTATAAAATCATAAATAATTAAATAATAATATGTAAATTATGCCAAGTGGAAATAAGTCCAGGACCAGCCTATTGGATCAGAGTGTCTGACACTCCGAGGGAGGAGTTGTAAAGTTTGATGGCCACAGGCAGGAATGACTTCCTATGACGCTTGGTGTTACATCTCGGTGGAATGAGTCTCTGGCTGAATGTACTCCTGTGCCTAACCAGTACATTATGGAGTGGATGGGAGACATTGTCCAAGATGGCATGCAGCTTGGACAGCATCCTCTTTTCAGACACCACCGTCAGAGAGTCCAGTTCCACCCCCACAACATCACTGGCCTTGAGAATGAGTTTGTTGATTCTGTTAGTGTCTGCTACCCTCAGCCTGCTGCCCCAGCACACAACAGCAAACATGATATCACTAGCCACCACAGACTCGTAGAACATCCTCAGCATCGTCCGGCAGATGTTAAAGGACCTCAGTCTCCTCAGGAAGTAGAGACGGCTCTGACCCTTCTTGTAGACAGCCTCAGTGTTCTTTGACCAGACCAGTTTATTGTCAATTCGTATTTTATATCTATTAAGATACAGGTAGAATAGGCCCTTCCAGCCTTTCAAACCACACCGCCCTGTAATCCGCTGATTTAATCCTAGCCTAGTCACAGGGCAATGACCAACTGACCTACCAGATGGTATGCCTTTGGTCTGTGAAAACCGGAACACCCGGAGGAAACCCATGTGATCACGAGAAGAGTGCAGAAACTCCTTGGAGATAGCAAAGGGATTGATCCTGGATCACCTGCACTGCAAAGTGTTGAGCTAACTTCTACACCACAGTGCCACCCTTCTTCTGTTCTTATGAGAAAGGATTGTTGGAGTAAATGTAGCAGATAAAAATGAATACGCATAATAATGGGAATAGATGATATAAGCTAGTGTAGGAACATGTCTACTAGCAGAGGTAGGCAGGTGTGGCATTCTCGGTTCTATGTACTAAGCCATGAAACACAATGGCAAAGAAGTTATACTGCATATTACTAATGTTTGTTTAGCATTCGTTAAGCCTCATTTGGCATCAGTTGTTCTATTTGAGATTGCTAAATACAACATCCATCAACAGCACTGGAGCAAAGAAACTCCACACAAAACAAAATGTCAGAGAGGCAAGAGAACAAACAAGAGACAAAAAAAGCAACAATCTGCTGGAAGAACTCATTGAGGCAAAGGCAAGGAGTTGGTGGTCGTACAGCTGTTCAGATCACTCGTCCATGCTGACTGTGTTGTCCAGTGAGCTACTCCCATCAGCCCGTGTTTGGTCCATATGCCTGCAAACCACTCCCATCCATGTGCATATCTAGTCAGTTAGTCAGTGACCCCCACCACCCCTGCGGGAGCACAGGCCAGAGTCCTCTATCCTGGGCCTGTCTTTCAAGCTGTCCCCAGGGGTAGCCCATCATTTTAGGGTCAGCTTCGAGCTCGCGTAACCAGGTGTTTTCTTTGGCTGGCCTCTCTTCCGCTTTCTCTGCGGCCTCCACACATTTGCTTGGTGATGCTGGTATTTGGTTTATGGAGTGTCTATCCACATCTCCTTTCCCTTAAGTCAAGTCAAGTCAAGTGAAGTTTATTGCCATTTAACTGCATGCATGTATATAATGTATGCAATGTATATAACCATATAGATATAGAAACAAGACAACATTTCTTCAAACCAGGGTATAAAGCACAGAGTACACAGAGCACACAGTAACCTATGAAGGTAAAGACAACCTTATAGAAATGTTTTAAAATATGGAAGGCAAGGGAAACATGGATGGTAAAAGTCTTTTCCCCAAGGCATGGAGTCCAGAAACAGGTTTAAGGTGAGAGCAAAAAGACCCCAGGGGCAAAATTGTAAACTTAGTCAGCTCCATCACGGGCACTATCCTCCTTAGTATCTAAGACATCTTCAAGGAGCGATGCCTTAGAAAAGTGATTAAGGATCCCCATCACCCATGGCATGTCCTCCTTCTCATTGCTACTATCAGGAAGGAAGTACAGAGCCTGACTTCACACACTGAACGATTCAGAAACAGCTTCTTCCCCTCTGCTATCCAATTTTTAATGGGACACTAAACTCATAAACCTCACTACTGCCACAAAGTTAAGAAGTTTCATGATGTATTTCAGTGATATTAAACCTAATTCTGGTTCTGATTCTGACTTTTCTGATCCTGAGATGAACATAGGGAGATTGAAAAGGGAGAGAGAGGTGTCAAATGAATATGAGAGCAGGGGTATAAGTTAGTGAAGTTGAAGTTGCCAGCTCAGACAGGTACATTGGTCAGTATGGATGAGTTGGGCCAAAGGGCCTGATTCTATTTTGTAATTCTGTGACTCCATGAAGTCCCTCACTCCTGGAGTCAAGTTTGTAAATCTCTTCCGTACGCTCTCTAAAGCCATCGCACTTTCCTAATGTTGTGATGCCCAGAACTGAACATCGTACTCCAGTTGTACAATGAGCCGGTCCTCATAGGGGATCAGAGGTGGAGTGGGTCCATAACTTTAAATTCCTTTCTGTTAACATTTCAGAGGATCAGTCCTGGGGTCAGCACATAAGTGCCATCACAAAGGAGGCATGACAGTACTTCCTTTCTTAGAACTTTGCATAGATTCAGCATGTCACCTAAACCTTTGACAAACTTCTATAGATGCTCAGTGGATAGTATCCTGACTGGTTATACCATGACCTGGTCTGGAAACACTTATGCCCAGGAATAGAAAAGGCTCCAAAAAATGACAGATACAGCCCAGTCCACCACAGGCAAAACCTTTCCCACCATTGAGCACGTTTACAGAGCATTGCTACAAGAAAACAGCAACCATCATCAAAGTGCCTCATTATCCAGCCCATCGGGCAGCAGATACACCAACCTTAGGTCCCATGCCACCAAGTTCACTCTCTGGTCCCATTTTTTCTAATTATTTTTTTAAACCTTCTTTGACTGATGTAGTTTTTAAAGAGTGGAATAGTTAAATGTTTTCAGGATCCGTTTGGTCAAGACAGTCATTCCTCATTTGATCCACTATCTATTGCATATAATCTTCGTAAAGCTCACTTTTTCAAATATTCACAAAGTAGAGACTTCTTGCATTCTCAACTTCATACATGTCCAGATAAGAATCTAATTGATACAATTTTTACTCTGAAACCTTTTCATAATGGATCTATTTCTAATATTTATAAAATGTTGAGAAACATTCCATTAAACAAGATTAAAAACCTCTGGGAACAAGACCTATAGATTTCAATTGATGGGGATACTTGGAATGAAATTTTTAAACTTGTTCACACCTCTTCATTATGTGTGCATCACTCTCTTTTACAATTTAAAGTGGTTCATAGAGCCTTTGTGACTAAAGATAAACTCTCTCGTTTTTACTCAGATTTTTCTCCATGCTGTACTAGGTGTAATGTCGAAGAGGCCTCTCGAATTCATATGTTTTGGTCCTGCCCGTGGCTTGATAAATTTTGGAAAGAAGTATTTCAAACTTTCTCAGAGCTTTTTAAAGTGAACTTTAAACCCAACCCTTTGACTGCCTTGTTTGGTATTGTGGGAGGAAATGATTTTACTCTTAAGCTGAATGATTTACATTTTTGGCTTTTATTTCTCTTTTAGCCAGAAGAGTTTTGTTGCTTAAATGGAAAGATGCTGCTCTGCCTGCTCATGCCCATTGGGCGATTGATGTTAGGTCATGTTTAGGTTTAGAGAAGATTAGATGTTCTATTTCTGTACCTGGACAAGATTTTTTCACATTATGGGGACCTTTTTGGAATTACTTTCACAATCTTTGACTTGTTCAGCAGTGATGATGGCTATTATATGTTTGAATTTACGACTTTATGTCCAGGACTTTTTTCTTTTCTTTTAACCAAACAGCTGTTTTTTCTTCTCTTTTTCCTTTTTTTTGTTACAGGGTTTTGATTTTGTTTTAGATTAGAATAAAATATACCTTTTTCAATATTATGTTTAATTTACTATACACAGACATGGGGCATTTCAACTTTCTTTCTGCTTTCATAATATCATAATGTATTTTGTATTTGTCTATGCAAATAATCAATAAAAATACCAAAAAAAAGAAAGGAACTTATTACCCTCTGACCATCAGTCTACTGAACTGACGTGGATAACTTCAGTCACTTCGACCCTGAACTGAATCTACAACCTGCGGACTCTTTACAACTCACGTTCTCAGTAAGTTTCACAAATTTCACAATTTGTCTTATTTTTCATGTTGGTTGCTTGTCGGCCTTTGTTTATACGTGCTGTCGAGATACATCCCAGGATGTGCATCATCAGTGATGTAACTAGGAGTCATCGGGTACTTCAGGTCTTTTGACATCAGATACCCAGCCCGGTTAGATCGGGCCCCAGCTTGAATCTCAGCAGCATTAGTCCACGGGTCACTCCTCTTGTCCCATAGCCATCTGGAGGCTCACTCAGCACCTGCTGTGATGGACCTGATGGCTCTTTTCTTTGCAGGCCCTGTAATGCCAAGGAGAGAGTAGCTTCTGCACAGTGAGCAGCCAACAAAACCTCTACACCCCACCTTTATATGCTCAGTACTTGACTTTTTTACGCTTAAGCACTCAATCTAGTCTTCCCAGAGCACAGTCAGTTCTACCATGAGGTTTCTGACAGAATGACCATGCCAGGCCTCAGGAATGACGAAGCAGTGAAGTCAGGGAACTTTAATTGCTTGCCAAGGTCGCCTTTCAGTTACCAGTCAGAAACCGTGGTGAGCAAACCTGTACAGTATAGTTTTTTCATAAATTATATTGTATTTCTTTTTTTCCTGCAAATGCCTGCAAGAAAACTAATCTTAAAGTAGTATAAGGTTACGTACATAATTTGATAATAAATTTACTTTGAAATTTGAACATTTTTGTGGCTAATCAAAAGCTTTATAAAGGTTCAGCTTGACTTTCTTGCTCTTATACCTTGTGCCTTGATTTATAAACTCCAGGACTTTTATATAAAGACCTTTTTTTTATTCTGCAGTTGGGAACTGACACTTTTTTCTGAAAGCATATTCTCAGCAGGAGGCTGTCAGCAGTCAGAATCAGATTTATTGTCCCGGACTTTTATGATGTGAAATGTGTTGTTTTGCAAAAGCAGTATACTTCAACGACATAAAATTACTATAAATTGCAAAAATAAATAAAGACCGAAAAAAAAAGCAATAGTGAGGTAGTGTTCATGAGTTCAAGGGCCATTCAGAAGTCTGATGGCGGAGGGGAAGAAGCTGTTTCTAAATCGTTGACTGTGGGTCTTCAGCTCCTGTATCTCCTCCCTAATAGTATCAAGAAGAGGGCTTGTCCTGGATGGTGATGGTCCTCAGTGATAAATGCCACCTTCTTGAGGCTCTGCTTCTTGAAGATGACCTCAGTGGTAGGAGAGGCCGTGCCCATGATGGAGCTGCCTGGGTCCACAGCCCTCTGCAGCCTCTTGCAGTCCAGCCTCCACACCAGGCAGTCAGGCAGCACCCCATAAAGAGATGGAACGCTTCCTGTCGGAAAGAGGGACCACTCTGTAAACCAGGCAACCGATAATGGTAATGCAGATGAACAGGCATAGAGTCATAAATGGCTACCACACAGAATCTGACCCTTTGACTCATCGAGTACATGCTGATCCTTTTTTAACTGCCAGGTCCCATCTACCCATATTCAGACCATATCCCTCTATACCCCTTATATCCATCTACCTATCCAAATGGCTCTGAAATATTGCAGTTGAGCTTGAATCTGTCCGCTCATTCCACACTCTCACCCCCCCTCAGGTTTCCCTTTCATTCTAAACTATAACCCCCAGTTCTGGAGGAAAAGGCCTGCAAGTATTTGCACCTCAAAAATTTGTATAACTCTGTAAGACCTTTCATAATTCACTGGAATAAAGTCCTAACCTATACAAATTTCCTCTATAACTCAGGTCCTCAAGTCCCATCCTTGTAAATTTACTCTGCACTCTATCAAACTTATTAGAAACATAGAATCATAGAAAACCTACAGCACAATACAGGCCCTTTGGCCCACAAAGCTGTGCCGAACATGTCCTTACCTTAGAAACTACATAGGGTTACCCAATAGCCCTCTATTTTTCTAAGACATCTTTCCTGTTTGTATGACATACAGAGGGCTATTTCAAGGGCGAAGAGACAATATCAAACGAGGTTGAAGGTGACATTGGATGCACAGCAATTCTGGCAGGGTTTGCTTCCTGCAAAGCAAAACCCAACAGTATGAATGGCAGCGATGCTTCGCTACCAGATGAACTCAACGCCTTCTATGCACACTTTGAAAGGGAGAATTTAACTACAGCTGTGAAGATCCCTGCTTCACCAGATGACCCCATGATCTCTGTCTTGGCTGTCTTTAAAGAGAGTGAACCCTCACAAGGCAGAAGGCCCCAACAGAATACTTGGTAAGGCTCTGAAATCCTGTGCCAACCAACTGGCAGGAGTATTCAAAGACATTTTCAACCTCTCAGTGCTACGGGAGGAAGTCCCCACGTTCTTCAAAAAGGCAACAGTGCCTAAGAAGATTAATGTGGAGTGCCTTAATGACTACCGCCCAGCAGCACTCACAATTACAGTGACAAATTGCTTTGAGAGATTGGTCGTGACTTGCCTCAGCAAGGACCTCTACCCACTGCAATTTGCCATTCATCACAATAGGTCTCATTGGCTCTTCACACAGTCTTAGACCACCTGGACAACACAAACACCTACGTCAAGATGCTATCCATCAACTATAGCTCTGCACTTAACACCATAATTCCCACAATCCTGATTGAGAAGTTACAGTACCCAGGCCTCTGTACCTCCCTCTGCAAATGGATCCTCAACTTCTTAACCAGAAGACCAAAATCTGTTTGGATTAGGTGAAAAAAATCTCCTCCTTACTGACGATCAACACCGGTTTACCTCAGGGGTGTGTGCTTAGCCCACTGCTCTACTCTCTCTATACCCATGACTGAGTGGCTAGGCATAGCTCAAATGCCATCTATAAATTTATTGATGATAAATGTATTGGTTGAATCTCAGATGGAGATGAGAAGGAGTACAGGAGCGTGATATACCAACTAGTGGAGTGGTGTTGCAGTAACAACCTTGCACTCAACATGTGAGGCTTTTTCCCGGGGCCGAAATGACTAGCACAAGAGGGCACAGTTTTAAGGTGCTTGGAAGTAGGTACAGAGGAGATATCAGGGGTAGGTTTTTTACGCAGAGAGTGGTGAGTGTGTGGAATGGGCTGCCGGTGACGGTGGTGGAGGCGGATATGATAGGGTCTTTTAAGAGACTCCTGGACAGGTGTATGGAGCTCAGAAAAATAGAGGGCTCTGGGTAACCCTGGGTAATTTCTCAGGTAAGGACATGTTCGACATGGCTTTGTGGGCCGAAGGGCCTATACTGTGCTGTAGGTTTTCTATGTTTCTATCAGTAAGACAAAAAAGCTGATTGTGGACTTCAGGAAGGGTAAGACGAAGAAACACATACCAATCCTCATAGAGGGATCAGAAGTGGAGAGAGCGAGCAGTTGCAAGTTCCTGGGTGTCAAGATCTCTGAGGACCTAACCTGGTCCCAACATATCGATGCAGTTATAAAGAAGGCAAGACAGCAACTATACTTCATTAGGAGTTTCAAGAGATTTGGTATGTCAACAAAAACACTCAAAAACTTCTAAGATATACCGTGGAGAACATTCTGACAGGCTGCATCACTGTCTGGTATGAGTGGGGGGGGGGGGGGGGAGGCGGCTACTGCACAGGGCCGAAAGAAGCTGCAGAGGGTCGTAAATTTAGTCGGCTCCATCTTGTGTATTGGCCTACAAAGTAACCATCTTCAGGGAGCGGTGTCTCAGAAAGGCAGCATCCATTATTAAAGACCCCCAGCACCCAGGGAATGCCCTGTTCTCACGGTTACCATCAGGTAGGAGATACAGAAGCCTGAAGGCACACACTCAGCGATTCAGGAACAGCTTCTTCCCCTCTGCCATCTGATTCCTAAATGGACATTGAACCTCACTTTTTCAATATATATTATTTCTGTTTTGCACAATTTTTAATTTCCAAGATACATATAGTGTAATTAATTAACTGTAATTATTTATTCTAGATTACATATTGCATTGAACTGCTGCTGCTAAGTTAACAAATTTCAGGACACATGCCGGTGATAATAAACCTGAATCTGAATCCGGTAGGTGAACAGAAATGCACACAACACTCCAAATTCTTTGATTGGAGTACGGTGCAGATGCAGTGGAAGTGATCCCACGCAAATCCGACAAAGAGCTTTAAAGACCCAGTCTCCATAAAAGAGGGGTACCATCTAGCAGAATGGTCATAAAGGGGGCCTTTTCTGGTTGGCTGCCAGTGACTAGTGGTGTTCCTCTGGGATCAGTATTGGGACCGATATTTTTTACCTTTTTGCCAATGATTTGGATAATGGGATTGATGGCTTAGTGGCAAAGTTTATGGATGATACGAAGGTAGGTGGAGGAAGCAATATGATGCAGCAGGACTTAGACAAGCTGGAAGAATGGGTAAATAAATAGCAGATGGAGTACAGTGTTGGGAAACATATCATAATGCATTTTGGTAAAAAAACAATAGCGCAGACTGTTATATAAATGGGGAGAGGGTTCAAACATCAGAGGTGACGAGGGACTTGGGAGTCCTCATGTAGGACACCCAGAAGGTTAATTCACAGGTTCAGTCTGTGGTAAAGAAGGCAAATGCAATGTTGGCATTTGTTTCAAGGGGAGTAAAATATAAAAGCAAGGACATAATGCTGAGCCTTTATAAGACACTACTCAGGCCACACTTGGAATATTGTCAACAGTTTTGGGCCCAATATCTCAGAAAGGTTGTGTTGTCATTGGAAAGAGTCCAGAGGAGGTCCACAGGGATGATTCGGGGAATGACGGGGTTAACATATGAGAAGCATTTGGCAGCTCTGGGTCTGTACTCACTGGAACTTAGAAGAAATCGAGGGAACCTCCTTGTAACCAACCAAATGCTGAAAGGATGAGTGATTCTATAACGTTATGAGGGGCATAGGTTAGGTAGATAATAACATTCTGTGGAATTCGTGGCCACATATGGCTGTGGAGGCCAAGTCATTGGGTATATTTAAGTGGAAGTTGATAAGTTCTTCATTAGTAAGGGTGTCAAAGGTTAAACCATAAGACCATGAGACAAAGAAGCAGAAATAGGCCTTTCAGCCCATCAAGTCTGCTCTGCCTTTCCATCATGGCTGTTCCAGATCCCATTCAACCCTATAAACCTGCCTTCTCGCCATATCCTTTCATGCCCTGGCTGATCAGGAAACTATCAACTTCCACCTTAAATTTACCCATGGATTCCATCACAGTCTGTGGTAGAGCATTCCACAGATTCACTACTCTCTGGCTAAAACAATTCCTCCTTAACTCTGTTCTAAAAGGTTGCTCCTCACTTTTGAGGCTGTGTCCCTTGGTTCTGGATACCCTCACCAGAGGAAACATGCTCTCCACATCCACACTATCTAGTCCTTTCTGAGATATGGGGCCTGAAACTGTGATGGTACTCTAAGTGCGACCTGACTCATGTCTTAATGCTCAGCATTATCTACTTGCTCTTATATTCTATTCCCCTTGAAATAAATGCCAGTTTGTCTAAGTCCTGCTGCAATCGCATAGCTTCCTCAGCAATATCCACCTCTCCACCTATCTTCCTATCATCTGCAAACTTTGCCACAAATACATCAATTCCATTATCTAAATCATTGTAAGGTAGCAGCCCTAATACTGACCTCCGAGGAACGTCACTAGTCAGTGCCAGCAAACCAGAAAAGGCCCCCTTTATTCTCACTCTGCCTTCTGCCTGTCAGCCATTCTGCTATCCATACCAGAATATTTCCTGTAATGCCATTGGATTTTATCTTGTTAAGCAGCCTCATGTGTAGAACTTTATCAAACACCTCCTGAAAATCCAAGTAAATGACATTCATTGCTTCTCCTTTACTCACCCTGCTTGTTACTTACTCAACAAACTCTAACAGATTTCTCAGACAAAATTCCCCTTACAGAAACATGCTGACTTTGACTTACTTTGTCATTAATCTCCAGGCTCCCTGAAACCTCATCCTTAACTGTAGTCTCCAACACTTTCCCAACCACCAAGGTTAGCCTAATTGGCCTATTATTTTCTTTCTTTTGTCCTCCTCCCTTTTTAAAGAGTGGAGTGACATTTCCAATCATCCTGTCCTCTGGGACCATGCCAGAATCAAGTGATTCTTGAAAGATCCTGACTAATGCATCTGTTATTTCTTCAGCAACCTCTCTCAGGGCTCTGGGATGTAGTCTGTCTGGTCAAGGTGACTTATAAAACTTAAGACCTTTGAGTTTGCCTAACACTTTTTCCTTTGTGATAACTATAGCTCTCACTCCTGCTCCCTGACACTCACTGACCTCTGGCACACTGCTGGTGTCTCCCACTGTGAAGGCAGATGCAAGGTACCCATTAAGTTCATCTGCTATTTTTTGTCCCCCAATTCTACCTCACCAGCAGCATTTTCCAGTGGTTCAAATCAACTCTCAACTCCCTTTTATTCTTTATATAACTGAAAAAAAAATTATATCCTGTTTTATATTATTGGCTAGTTTGCACTCATATTTAATCTTTTCCCTTCTTTTAGTTGCTTTTTGATGAATTTTAAAAGCTTCTCAATCATCCAACTTTCCACTCACCTTTGCTACCTTATATGCCCTTTCCTTTGCTTTTATGTAGTCCCTAAATCCCCTTGTCAGCCACAGTTGTCTACCCCTGCCATTTCAGAACTTCCTCTGTGGGACATATCTATCCTGCACCTTGTGAACTATTCCCAGAAGCTTCAGCCATCTCTGCTCTGTTGTCATCCCCACCAATATCCTCCTCCAACCCACCTGGGCAAGCTCCTCTCTCATGCCTCTGTAATTCCTTTTATTCCATTGTGATATTGATACATGTGACTTCAGCTTCTCCCTCTCAAATTGCAGTATGAATTCAATCATATTACGATCACTGCTTCCTAAGGGTTCCTTTACCTTAAGCTCCCTAATAAAATCTGGATTATTACACAGCACCCAATCTAAGATGGCCTTTCCCCAAGTAGACTCAAGCACAAACTGCTCTAAAAAAATCCATCTCTTAGACATTCAACAAATTCCCTCTCTTACGATCTGACGCCAGCCTGTTTTTCCCAATTCCCTTGCATATTGAAGTCTCCATTACAATTGTGACATTATCCTTATTACATGTCTTTTCCAACTCCCTTTGCAATCTCAACCCCACATCTTGGCTACTATTTGAAGGCCTATATGCGATTCCCATAATGCATTACCCGTGCAATTTCTTAATTCCACCCACAAAGATTCAACATTCTCTGACCCTATGTCACCTCTTAAGAGATGTAATTCTCTGACAAACAGAGGCATACCACTGCCTATGCCTTCCTGCCTGTCCTTTTGATACAAAGTATATCCTTTGATACAAAGATCCCAGCTATTGCCTTCTTTTAGCTGCAATGCAGTGATGCCCACAATGTCATACCGACCAACCTCTAATTGTCCCACGAGTTCATTCACCTAATTCCAGACGGTACACACATTTAAATACAACACCCTCAGTCCTGAATTCTTCGCCCTTTTGAATGTTGCCCCTGTGGTAAAACTTAACCCTTTGCTCTGTCCGCATTTGTACCCAGTCATTGGCTTGCCCTTCCTTACATTCATGTTACACCCATCATCAACTTGTAAACCTGCTGGCTCATCCTCAGCTCTTTCATACTGGTTCCCATTCCCTTGCCATATTAATTTAAACCACTCACAATGGCTCTACTAAACCTGCCCACAAGGATATTGGTCACCATCAGATTCAAGTGCAACCCATCCCTTTTGTACAGGTCCCACCTGCCCCAGAAGAGGTTCCAATTATCCAGAGATCTGAATCCCTGCCCTTTGCTCCAATTCTTCAGCCACGCATTTATCTGCCCCTTCATTCTATTCCTTTTCTCACTGTTCGCGAGGCACAGGTAGCAATCCTGATATTATTACCCTTGAGCCCCTGTTTCTCAGCTTTCTTCCTAACTCCCTGTATTCTTTTTTCAGGACCCCCTCCCTTTTTCTACTGATATGCACCACGACTTCTGGCTGCTCACACTCCCTTCTCAGGATAATGTGGACATGTTCAGAAACATCGTGAACCCTGGAACCTGGGAGGCAAGTTACCACCCATGTTTCCTTTTCACATCTTCAGAATCATCTATCTGTCCCCCTGACTATACAGTCCCCTGTTACTGCTCCCATGTTCTTCAATCCCTTACCCTTCTGAGCCACAGGGCCAGACTCAGTGCCAGAGGCACGGCCACTATTTCTTCCCCTAGGTAGGTCAAGCCCCCACAACAGTACTCAAAATGGAGTACTTATTGTTGAGGGGGACAACCACAGAGGTGCTCCTCACTACCCTCCTTCTTCTGACAGTCACCCACTGACCTGTCTCCTGTGGTCCCTGTGTGACTACCTGCCTGTAGCTCCTGTCTATCACAGCTTCATTTTTCCTAACAAGCCAAAGGTCATCGAGCTGCAGCTCCAGTTCCTTGATACGGTCTCTAAAGAGCTGCAACTTGATGCAGCTTGTGCAGATGTGGCCATTGGCGAGGCTGGTAGTCTCCCGGAAATCCCACATCTGACATCCAAAACAGAACACTGGCTCTGCAGAAAAGCCCTCTTTTCTCTCAGGAATTAATTCAGAAAAAAAGAAATAAGAAATAAGGAATGAACTTACCTACTTACCTTGCCTCCGCCTGTCCTCACCAAAACCCTGT
Source organism: Hypanus sabinus (assembly GCF_030144855.1). Taxonomy (NCBI): domain Eukaryota; kingdom Metazoa; phylum Chordata; class Chondrichthyes; order Myliobatiformes; family Dasyatidae; genus Hypanus; species Hypanus sabinus. The sequence goes on along the minus strand of NC_082708.1, from coordinate 187,688,427 downwards.
TCAGCCAAAGCCTTACCACTCTGACTCAGACTACTCTGATGACAACTGCTCCCACGATGACCGCTCCACTAGAAGGTACCCCTCCTTTTATAGAGACTGAGACACACAGCAATGTTTCTGTTGCATCTGTGCAGTACTCCAATCGAAGACTCCTGCTGAAAAATTCCTGCTTTTTAAAGCTCTTTACCTGACCTGCGCAGGAACACTTCTGTTGTGGCTGCACAGTTCTCCAAAGCTACGGGTAGAAGGCAGGAAAATTGGGCTAAGAGGGATAATAAGAGAGCCATGATAGAATAGCGGAGAAGACTTAATAAGCTGAATGGCCTAACTCTGTCTTATTCCCTTGTGGTCATTTTCCAAGGGTAGATGAGTCCAACTCAAGAGTATATAGATTAAATGTGGGAGAAGAAGCATTCAAAGCAGGGGTTATCAACCTGAGGTCCACAGAACATCTTGGTCAGCAGAGACAAGTTGGACTTAATGGACTCTCTCTCTCTCTCTCTCTCTCTCTCTCTCTCTCTCTCTCTCTCTCTCTCCCCCCCCCCACCCCCCCCCAGAGGCTTGTCCTAGTGTACTGGGTCTTGGACAAGGTTTAATTGTGGTTTGGGATTGGACTTTGTAGTTCATGTTCTGATGCGTTTCTGGTTTCTGGTTGATTTTTTTGTTGCTATTTTAGTCAATTTTGATCAGGGTGGCCTGTAGATAATAAACGACATGGTACTAGATTGAACTGAAATGAGCTGCCTGGATTCTCTTGATTTTGTGCTTTATATTCTCTATGTTTTACTCTTGTTTTCTGTTTTCACATTTATTTTGCAGGTTGGTGGTGGTGGTGGGGGGATGGATTTTGAATGGGTTCCGTGACTCTTTGTTTCGTGGCTGTCTGTGGGAAGACGAATCTCAGGGTTGTACACTGTATTAATACTTCGAATCTTTGAATTTCAACAAGCTCACAATGCAATCCCATTACCCACAATCATTTTCCTTTTGCCTCTTCGCCTCAGTATTCCCTCAGAATCTACCACTTACATTAGAGGTAATTCACAGCAGCCAGTGAACCCACCGACCTGCACATCTGTGGGATGTGGGAGGAGCTCGCGCGGTCACAAGGAGTACGTGCACCAGCAGTGCTCAGGAGTCAGAATGGAACACGGTTCCTGGAACAATGAGACATTGTGGCTCTGCCCACTGCTCACCACGCCGCCTCGTAGAGCCTGAACCGTCCAGGCAGGTGAAGGGACGGCTCGGCATTGGGCGGTGGGAATCAGCTGACCTCCACCCGCTGCTCTGGAAGGGAGCCTCCTGAGCAAGATAACATCAATGGAACAATTCGTTAAGGAAAAATAATCTTCATTGCCTAACCAGCAAAAATACTAAATCCTTTTCAATTCAGAGGAGCAGGTGAGTTCCACAAAGAGAGGGGTGGGGAGGAAAACTATACCCAGCAGTGCTCACGTGGTGTCTGGTTGTTCAGGCCTGTCCCGCCTCTGATGTGCAGCTCCATAGCATTTCAAGAGATGCATATTATTAACCCTTTGAGAATCAGTCCCACTTCACTACTTCATAGTCAAAAATTCATACACCTAGTGACCACATTATTAGGTGCCTCCTCTACCTGATAAGGTGGCCACTGGGCGTACGGTCATCATCTTCCACTGCTCTAGCTCATCCAGTTTAAGGTTCGATGTGTTGTGCTTTCAGAGATGCTCTTCCTGAGGCGTTAGAGCTCGGAACTCAGTGCCAGTGCCTTCTATAAGAAGTTTGTATGTTTTTCCCATGACCTCCAAGCGCTCCAGTTTCCTGCCACAGTCCAAAGACATAGTGATTTGTCCTGTGATTAGGCTAAGGTTAAGTAGGTGGGTTGATGGGCGGAGCAGCTGATAGGGCCAGAACAGTAATGAATAACAGCAGTTCCAACACAGATCCCTACCTTTCACCACCCAGTCTTCTACACTCTGCTTCCTATCTCAGAGCCAAGTCTGAATCCACTGAACTAACTCATTCTGCATTCCTTGGGAGAATGGTGTGTGTGTGTGTGTGTGTGTGTGTGTGTGTGTGTGTGTGTGTGTGTGTGTGTGTGTGTGTGTGTGTGTGTGTGTGTGTGTGTGTGTGTGTGTGTGTGTGTGTGTGTTTATGAGAGGAAATGCCCTTTCTTTCTGTTTTTCACCAAACATATCTTTACTTCCTCACCCCCCCACGCCCCCGCTTTCCACAGGGATCACTCCTGGAGAGGTCCCCTTCTCCATTCATCCCTCCCCACTAATCTCCCTCTCAGCACTTCTTCCTGCCAGCAGCCTAAATGCTACGCCTGCCCATTCACCTCTGCCCTCACCTTCGTTCAGGTCCCCAAGCAGTCCTTCCAAATGAGGCAACACTTCACCTGAAAATCTGATGGGGTATCTATTGTCTGGTGCACCCAGTGCAGCCTCCTCTACATTGTAAATTTGGACCGCTTTGTGGAGCACCTCCACTCCATCTGCCAAAAGCAGAACTTCCAGTGGCCAAACGTTTTAATTCCCATCAACACACACAAAATGCTGGTGGAACGCAGCAGGCCGAGCAGCATCTATAGGAAGAAGCACTGTCGATGTTTTGGGCCGAGAGCCTTCGTCAGGACCGTTCCCATTCTGGTTCCAAAATGTTGATCCATTACCTCTCTTGTACCACAATGAGGCCACTATCAGGGTGGAGGAGCAACACCTTGTATTTTGTCTGAGGAGCCTCTAACTTGATGGCGCAAATATCGATTTCTCCTTCTAGTTAAAAAAATTCCCTCCCCTTCCCTATTCTATTCCCCACTTTGGCCTCTTAACTCTTCTCACCTGTCTATCACCTCCCACTGGGGTCCCCTCCTCCTTCCCTTTTTCCTATGGGCCACTCTCCTCTCCTACCAAATTCCTAACACTCCAGCGCTTTACCTTTCTCACCCACTTGGCCTCACCTTCTAGCTATCCTCCTTCCCCTCTCTCCACCTTTTTATTTTGCTGTCTTCCCCTTCCTTCTCAGTCCTGAAGAAGCGTCTCAGGCCAAAACTTCAAATGTTTATTCATTTCCATAGATACTGCCTGACCCATTGAGTTCATCGTGCGTGTGTTGCTTTGGATTTCTAACATCTGTGACCTTTCTTTTTTTGTTGTTTTGTTGCTTTTTGTGTTCTGTTTTGTTGTTTTAATATTTGTTTATTGACACAGCACAGAACAGACCCTCTCCAGCCCAGTAATCTATGTACTTAACCCTAGCCTAATCACAAGACAGTTTACAATGACCAATTAACCTACTAACCGGTACGCCTTTGGTCTGTGGGAGGAAACTGGAGCCACCGGACATGAATCACGCACTCACACAGGGAAGAACGTACAAGCTCCTTAGAGAATGGTCCAGAATTGAACTCTGAACTCCGAACTGTAATCGCAATGCACTAACTGCCATGCTAGCTTTGAGGACTGTTCTCCCGAGTACTGTGGGCCTGCTATGTCTGGCGCCTGAACATGCGGCAACTCCTGGGGGCTGCCCCCAGCACATCCTTGGTTGTTAAAGCAAGTGACACATTTCACCGTATGTTTCCATGTATACGTGATAAATAAATGTAAATCTGAATTTGAGTCTGACATCTAATCCTTTTCTGGTTAATACTATTTCCCGGCATGGCACTCCCTTCAACACCCCACTCCCTGTCGATCAACAGCTGACCTAGTTCAGTGAACACACCTTTGAGACTGAGATGGAGAATTCCGAAGAGTCTCCTGCTGGAAACGCTGCCACACCTATGAAGCCTCTCCTTAATCCTTGCCATCCCAGGCAATGAGGAGCAGTTTCCTCCAGGTCAGTTCAGGGACAATTACATAATCCTAGAACAAACGACTAACCCATCCCTCCACACCCCAACCACCACTACTTTATCATTTCCTGGCAAAGTCACCTGATGTACAGTCACTCCTGTGCCTAGCGTCACTTTATGGACATACAATCAATCTAAGCTATCTGATGTATTTATATTGATTATATATTTTTTTATTATTGTGTTCTTTATCTTATTACAGGAAAGATTCTAGCATGGGTAAAGCATTCGCTGATTGGCAGGAAGCAAAGAGTGGAATAAAGGGAGCTTTTTCTGGCTGGCTGCCAGACAGGGGTCTGTGGCGAGACTACTTCTTTACAGGTTATACGTCAATGACTTGGGGACAGAATTGATGGCTTTGTTGCAAAATCTGTGGACAATACAAAGATAGATGGGTGGGGCAGGTAGTTTTGAAGAAGTAGAGAGGCGACAGAAGGACTTAGAATAGGCAAAGAAGTGACATTGTGTACAAAAACAAAAGAGATGGTTGTTGACTTCAGGAGGGCACGGAGCGACCACTCCCCGCTGAACATGGGCAGCTCCTCGGTAGAGATCGTAAAGAGCTCCAAATTTCTTGGTGTTCACCTGGCGGAGAATCTCACCTGGTCCCTCAACACCAGCTCCATAGCAAAGAAAGCCCAACAGCGTCTCTACTTTTTGCAAAGGCTGAGGAAAGTCCATCTCCCACCCCCCCACCCCATCCTCACCACATTCTACAGGGGTTGTATTGAGAGCATCCTGAGCAGCTGCATCACTGCCTGGCTCGGAAATTGCACCATCTCGGATCGCAAGACCTGCAGCGGATAGTGAGGTCAGCTGAGAAGATCATCGGGGTCTCTCTTCCTGCCATCACGGACATTTGCACTACACGCTGCATCTGCAAAGGAAACAGCATTATAAAGGACCCCATGCACCCTTCATACAATCTCTTCTCCCTCCTGCCATCTGGGAAAAGGCTCCGAAGCATTATGGGCTCTCACAACCAGACTATGTAACAGTTTCTTCCCCCCAAGCTATCAAACTCCTCAATACCCGAAGCCTGGACTGACACCTTGCCCTACTGTCCTGTTTATTATTTATTGTAATGCCTGCGCTGTTTTTGTGCACTTTATGCAGTCCAGTGTAGGTCTGTGATCTAGTGTAGCTTTCTCTGTGTTCTTTTTATTATTATGCAATTCAGTCTAGTTTTTTGTACTGTGTCATATAACACCATGGTCCTGAAAAATGTTGTCTCATTTTTTCTATGCACTGTCCCAGCAGTTACAGTCGAAATGACAATAAAAGTTAACTTGACTTGACTTGAGTTCTGTTCACCGAATTATAGGAAAGATGTCAACAAAATAGAGAGAGTACAGAGGAGATTTACTAGAATGTTACCTGGGTTTCAGCACCTAAGTTATAGAGAAAGATTGAACAAGTTAGGTCTTTATTCTTTGGAGCGTAGAAGGTTGAGGGGAGACTTGATAGAGGTATTTAAAATTATGAGGGGGATAGATAGAGTTGATGTGGATAGGCTTTTTCAATTGAGAGTAGGGGAGATTCAAACAAGCACATGAGTTGAGAGTTAAGGGGCAAATGTTTAGGGGTAACATGAGGGGGAACTTCTTTACTCAGAGAGTGGTAGCTGTGTGGAACGAGCTTCCAGTAGAAGTGTTAAAGGCAGGTTTGATTTTATCATTTAAAAAAAATATTGGATAGGTATATGGACAGGAAAGAAAAGGAGGGTTGTGGGCTGAGTGCAGGTCGGTGGGACTGGGTGAGAGTAAGCGTTCGGCATGGACTAGAAGGGCCGAGATGGCCTGTTTCCGTGCTGTAATGGGTATATGGTTAAATAGGATATAGTGTTGGGATGTGTATGGCCATGCACTTTGGTAGAAGAAATGAAAGGGTTGACTATTTTCTAAATAGTGAGCAAATTCAAAAATTTGAGGCACGAAGGGACTTGGGAGTCTTTGTCCAAAATTCCCTAAAGGTTAATTTGCAGGTTGAGTCTGTGATAAGGAAAGCAAATGCGGTGTTAGCAGTAATTTCAAGGGGACTAGAATATACAGTAAAGGCAAGGACATAATGTTAAGACTTTATAAAGCACTGGTGAGCCCTCAATATTGTGAGCAGGTTTGGGCACCTTAACTTAGAAAGGATGTGCTGAAACTGGAGAGGGTTCAAAGGAGGTTCATGAAAATAATTCCAGGATTGAATGGCTTGTCATATGAAGAGCATTTGATGACTCTTGGCCTGTACTCACTGGAATCCAGAAGAATGAGGGGTGACCTCATTGAAACCTATTGAATGGTGAAAGGCCTTGATAGAGTGCATGTGGAGAGGATGTTTCCTACGGTGGGAGACCCTAGGACTAGAGGACACAGCCTTAGAATAGAGTGGAGTCTTCTCAGAATGGAGATGCAGAGGAATTTCTTTAGCCAGAGAGTGGCAAACCTGTGGCGGCTGTAGAGAACAAGTCTTTATGTATATTTAAGGCAGAGGTTCATAGATTCTTGATTGGTCAGGGCTAGAAGGGATATGGGGAGAAGACAGGATATTGGAGCTGAGAGAAAAATTAGATGAGCCATGATGAAATTGTGGAGCAGGTTTGATGGGCCAAATGGCCTAATCATGCTCCTGTATCTGATGATCTTACGGGGGGTGGTGGTGATCTGATATGGGGGAGGTGGGGACCAAAGCACAGGACCAAAAGAAGCTACAGAATATTGTAAGGTTAGTCAGCTTCATCTTGGGTACTAGCCTCTGTAGTATCCAACATATTTTCAAGGAGTGGTGCCTCAGAAGGCAGAGTCCATTAGTAAGGATCCCCAACACCCAGGGCACATCATCTTCTCATTGTTACCATCAGGAAGGAAGCACAGAAGCCTGAATGCACACTCTCAGTGATTCAGGAACAGCTTCTTCCCATCTGCCATCTGATTTCTAAATGGACATTGAACCCATGAACAAATACCTATCCATTACCCATTACAAATATAAAAAAACACAATATAATTGATGGCATAAGTATTCACCCCCTTTAAAATGACACACCAAATCATCACTGATGCAGCTAGTTGGCTTAATTGTGATCCTATGTCTTATGGTCTGATGGAACAGGCCCTTCGGCCCACAATATCTATGCCAACCAAGATACTGCATAAAAGTAACCCACACTACCCCCACATGGTCTATATTGAACTTGTATAAATGTTGGTGAGGCCTAATTTGGAGCATTTTGTGCAGTACTGGTCACTTACCTACAGGAAAGATGTCAATAAGATTGAAGGAGTACAGGGGTGGGGATGGGGGGGGGGGTGTTCGATTGCAACATTTAAGTGAAATTTGCATAAATACAAGGATGGGAGATTTGTGGAGGGCTACTATTGGGGTGCTGCTCAATGGGACTAGGCAGAATAATACTCTAGCACAGACTAGATGGGCCAAAGGGTCTGTTTCTGTGCTGTAATACTCTGTGACTCTATTCCTCCAATCCCTGTTCAGGTGTCTGTCTAAATGCCTCTTAAACATTACTATTGTATTTGCATCCACTACCTAGTGTAAAAAAAAACCTTGTCCCATCAATCTCCTTTAAACTTTGCCCCTTTGACCTTAACCCTATGCCCTATGGTATTTAACATTACTACGGTGGGACAAAGAGATTCTGTCTGCTGAGACTAATTTTATAAATATCTATCAACTTCTGATGTTCTAGAGACGATACCACTTGTCCAATCTCTCCTTAAAACACATGCTCTCTAATCGAGGCAGCATCCTGGTGAACCTCTTCTGCATCCCCTCCAAGGCCTCCACAGCCTTCCTGTAATGCAGTGGCCAGAACTACATGCAATACTCCAAATATGCCCAACCGAAGTTTTATACAACTGCAACAGGACCTCCTAACTTTTATACTCAACACGGCAAATGACAAACCAAACACGCTATACACCTCTATAACCACCCAATCATCTCGTGTACAAACATCAGAGAGGTGTGACCATAAGGCCGTTAGACATGGGAGCAGAATTAGACTATTCAGCCCATCAAGTCTGCTCTGCCATTCCTTCATGGCTAATTTATTATCCCTCTCAACCCCGTCCTCCTGCTTTCTCCCCGTAACCTTTGATGCCCTGACTAATCAAGAAACTATCAACCTCTGCTTTAAATATACCCACAGCTGCCTATGGCAATGAATTCCACAGATTTACCACCCTATCACTAAAGAAATTCCTCCTCATCTCTGTTCATAAATGGGCGTCCCTCTTTCACATCCACCATCTAGGCCTTTCAATATTCAGTAAGTTTCAGTGAAATCCTCCCCCCCACAACCCCAATCTTCTAAACTCTCGCGAGTACAAGCCCAGAGCCATCATATGCTCCTCATATATTAACCCTTTTATTCCCAGGATTATTCCAGTGAACCCGCTCCAATGCCAGCACATCTTTCCTTAGGTAATCTTACAGGACTTTTTTGAATCTTATTGAATTCTTTGAAGAGGTTACAAGGAAAGTTGACAAGGGTAAAGCTGTGGATGGAGTCTATATGGACTTCAATAAGGCCTTTGACAAGGTTCCGCACGGAAGGTTCAATCATTAGGTATTAATATTGAAGTAGTAAAACGGATTCAACAGTGGCAAGATGGGAGATGCCAGGGAGTAGTGGTGGATAACTGCTTGTTAGGTTGGAGGCCGGTGACTAGTGGTGTGCCTCAGGGATCTGTACTGGGTCCAATGTTGTTTGTCATATACATTAATGATCTGGATGATGGGGTGGTAAATTGGATTAGTAAGTATGCAGATGATACTAAGGTAGGTGGCGTTGTGTATAATGAAGTAAGTTTGCAAAGTTTGCAGAGAGATTTAGGCCAGTCAGAAGAGTGGTCTGAAAGATGGCAGATGGAGTTTAATGCTGATAAGTGTGAGGTGCTACATTTTGGTAGGAATAATCCAAATAGGACATACATGGTAAATGGTAGGGCATTGAAGAATGCAGGAGAACAGAGTGATCTAGGAATAATGGTGCATAGTTCCCTGAAGGTGGAATCTCATGTGGATAGGCTGGTGAAGAAAGTTTTTGGTATGTTGGCCTTTATAAATCAGAGCATTGAGTATAGGAGTTGGGATGTAATGTTAAAATTGTACAAGGCATTGGTAAGGCTGAATTTGGAGTATTGTGTATAGTTCTGGTCACCGAATTATAGGAAAGATGTCAACAAAATAGAGAGAATACAGAGAAGATTTACTAGAATGTTACCTGGGTTTCAGCACCTAAGTTACAGGGAAAGATTGAACAAGTTAGGTCTTTATTCTTTGGAGCATAGAAGGTTGAGGGGGACTTGATAGAGGTATTTAAAATTATGAGGGGGATAGATAGAGTTGACGTGGATAGGCTTTTTCCATTGAGAGTAGGGGAGATTCAAACAAGAGGACATGAGTTGAGACTTAGGGGGGCAAAAGTTTAAGGGTAACATGAGGGGGAATTTCTTTACTCAGAGAGTGATAGCTGTGTGGAATGAGCTTCCAGTAGAAGTGGTAGAGGCAGGTTTGGTATTGTCATTTAAAGCAAAATTGGATAGGTATATGGACAGAAAAGGAATGGAGGGTATGGGCTGAGTGCGGGTCAGTGGGATTAGGTGAGAGTAAGCGTTCGGCATGGACTAGAAGGGCTGAGGTGGCCTGTTTCCATGCTGTAATTGTTATATGGTTATATGGTTATATAAAAGGTCCAAGGAAAGCAGCTGGACCAGATAGGGCACCTAGCCATGTACTACAGACCTGTGCTGACCAAATGGCTGTTGAGTTCACTGATATCTTTACCTCTCGCTCTGGCAGTGTGTGATATCCAAATGCTTCAATCATATCGGAGCCCAACAGGAGTGTGGTGACTTGTCTAAATGACTATAGCCCAGAGGCCCTTTCATCCACCATGACAAAGTGTTTTGAGAGGCTGGTGATGAAACAAATCAGCTCCTGCCTCAGATATGACTTGGATCTGCTCCAAGTTACCTACCAAAGCAACAGGCCCACAGAGAAGCCATCTCATTGGCTCTTCACTCCACCCTGGAACATCTGGGCAGTGAAGATGCATATATTAGAATGCTCTTTAGCAATTACAGCTCAGCATTTAATATTATCATCCTCTCAAAACTAATCAATAAGCTCCAAGGCCTTGGCCTCAATATCCTCTTGTGCAATTGGTCCTGGATTTCTTCACTTGCAGTCAGTTCAGAATGGCAATATCATCTCCTCCGTAATCTCCATCAGCACAGGTACCCCACAGGGATGTGTATTTAGCCCCCTGCGCTACTCATTTTACTCCTTTGACTGTTCAGCTAAGAACAGCTCCAACACCATATACAAGTTTGCTGGTGACACCACTGTTGTGGGCCACATGGGTGGTGATAAAAACGGAACTCAGGAGGGATATTGAAAATTTGGCTGAGTAATGTCATTACAACCTCTCACAAAATGTCAGCAAGATCAGGGAAATAATTGTAGACTTTGGGAGAGGGGAAACCAGAGGTCCATGAGTCAGTAATCATCAGAGGTGGAGAGGGTCAGCAACTTTAAATTCCTGGGTGTTACTTTTTCAGAGGACCTGTCTTGGACTCAGCACGTAAATGTAATTGTGAAGAAAGCACGGTAGCACCTCTACTTCCTTAGCAGTCTGAGGAGATTTGCCATGACATCAAAAACTTTGATAAACTCCCATAGATGTGTAGTGGAAAGTGCATTGACTGGCTGCAGAATGGCCCGCTATAGAAACACCAATGCCTTTGAATGGAAAATCCTACAAAAGGTAGTGGATTCGGCCCTACAAAGGTAAAGTCCTCACAACCATTGAGCACATCTACGTGAAACGCGCTGTCGTAGGAAATCAGCATCCATCATCAGAGATCCTCACCACCCAGGTTCTCTTTGCTGCCATCAGATAGAAGGTACAAACCCCCTGGACTTGCACCACCAGGCTGAGAAACAGTTCCTACCCCTCGACCATCAGGCTCCTATTGAGATGTTCCCACAGCCAATCTCACTTTAAGGACTCTATCTTTTTATTTCATGTTCTCATTATTCATTGCTATTTATTTATATTTGTATTTGCATAGTTTGTTGTCTTCTGCACTCTGGTTGATCTTTCATTGATCCCATTTGTTACTGTTCTATAGATTTGCTGAGCATGTCCACAGGAAAATGAATCTCAGGTTTGCATGTGGTGACATTTATGAACTTCGATGATAATAATTACTTTGAACAAAACTGCTCATAATACTCCAAGTGCAGTCTGACCAGCACCTCGGTTTTATATTCTAGTCCTGACTTGCAACCCTCCGTACATCAGTCTTCCCTATTGTCTACTCTATTACATTATTGTTCTTAATTCCCTTTCCATGAGACGGAAGCTGCTGAGAGTCAGACATGGGATCTCCCTGCTCCTTCTCTGGCACCAGTCACAATTCAGTCAGACACACTGCAGTCCGACAGCCAAGAGCCCAGGTTAAATTTATGACTTGGCCACAAGCCCAAGACAAAAACCTGAACGCAGGGGAAAGCCTCAGTTCGCTTCCAGCAACTAATCAGCTTCCAAGAATCCCAGAGCTGTGCGATTTTTTTTCTGTGTGTAAACTTTTATCACCCAGCAAAGATCTTCTCCAGACAAGCTGTGCACAGGGATTGCCGATGGCTGCTGTCCAGCTCAGCTGCCGAAAGGGCCTGCAATGTTATGCAATCGCCTGGTATATTCCGCATCTCCTCACTTCGTTAAAATCCAGACATCTCGGCACCCTCTGCCATCACACTTCTGGGAATTTCAGGATGGCTCGCCTTCAAGCCATCGCTAGCACCTTCTGGAAGTAAAAACTTACCACAAAATTTACAAGGATGTTGCTGGGACTTCAGAACCTGGTCTAAAAGGAAAAGGTTGAATAGGTTAGGACGTTATTCCCTGGAGAGCAGGAGAATGAAAGGAGATTTGATAGGGGTATACTAAGTTATGAGGGGTACAGGTAGGGTAAATGCAAGCAGGCTTTTTTTCCACTGAGGCTGAATGAGACTACAACTAGAAGTCATGGGTTAGGGTGATAGGTGAAATGCTTAAAGGGAACCTGAGGGGGAACTTCTTAACCCAAAGGATGGTGAGAACGTGAAAGTAGTGGGTGTAGGTTTGAATGCAAACTTTAACAGAAGCATGGACGGGAGGGGTGTGGAGCGCTATTATCCAAGTGGTCTAAACTGGATAATAGTTCGACGTGGACTAGATAGGGGCGAAGGACACATTTCGGTGCTATAGCGCTCTGTGATTCTAAGAGTCTATGTAAACCTGCATTTCCGTTACAAACATCGAGTCACACAGCACAGGATGGGGTCCAAAAGGCCAAATGCCATTGAAACATGTCCCATTTCCTGCGTTTGGCCCATATCATTCTAAACTTTTCCAGTGCACACGTCTGTCCAACGGGTCCATACCAACCAACATGTCCTTCCAAGCATGTCCCATTTCTCGTGTCTTGCCCATATCCTGCTAAGCTAGGGGTTCCATAATGGTCTGTGACATAAACGTGAGTCTAACCCTTCCAATAAACATACCCACCCAACTACCTTTAAACATAGAACAGTGAGATCAAATTTATTTGCATGTATTAGGAATTTTGCCTTTTGAGTTGGTCAGAGCATGACATGCAACTAAAACAACATTCAATATTTGCAAAGAATAGAGAATTATGTATATTAAAAAGTTACAGGTTAAAGGGAAGATAAGGAAAAAAATGTGCATAGATGCATTAAATACCAGCATGTATTTAGGGTGGTAGTGTAGTGGTTAGCACAACGCATTTCAGTACCAACGACCTCAGTTCAATTCCCTCCGCTGTCTGATAGGAGTTTGTATGTTCTCATCATGATCGCATGGATTTATTCCAGGTGCTCTGGTTTCCTCCCACAATCCAAAGATGTACCAGTTGGTATGATAACTGGTAAGTTGATTAGGCTCGGGTTAAATTGTGGGTTGGTGGGTGACACAGCTTGAAGGGCCAGAAAGGCCTACTCTGTGCTGTATCTTAATAAAAAATAAATATTTACAATGTAAATCTTTTATTAGCGATTAGTGGTGCCCAACAGCGACTCCTTTGCTTGCATCTTTGGAAACAGCTCAATCTCCATCTATTTTTCCCTGTCAGGGTTCTTTTGAAAACCCTGACCTGGAGTTACACGCTGACTACGGTTCTTTGCAGGAATGGGACCCGTTCTCGGGGTTTCACGACTGGCCATTGTTCGGTATGCCAGGGGCTCGGCCCAAGAGCCCCGCTCACCTTCGGAGCTCTGAGATCTCACGGCTCTGGAGACGAGGGGGGGGGGGGTATCGAAGGCTGGTGTCCGGGAAGATCAGTGTGTTGTGGGAGATGGAAGATCTAAGGCTGTGTACCCTGAGACCCGAGTTCTTTGGGCATGGAGCTTGGAAAAAGCAATGCAGCAGACTTTCAATATCATAAACCAGCGAGTTGTTTGTCATGTCTCCGCTCTCTGTGAAACGGAGACACCTCTTTCCCCCTTATTAGGGAGAGAGAGCATGTAGTATGTTGAATACCGGGTGAACGAGTGGTCTTTGGGGTAACTGCAAGTCTTTGCTGTTGCTTTGCTCACGCTTGAGTGCTCAGTGGCGGGTGCCGATGCTTTTTTTTTGCTGGTGGGGGGGAGGGGGGGTGGTTGCTCGCTGACACTTACGCGTGGGAGGGAGGGGAGCTGGTGGGTCTTTGGGGTTCTAACATGTAACTGTCATTCATTCTTTGGGGGCACTCCTCTGTTTTTGTGAATGGTTGTGAAGAAAAAGCATTTCAAGACTTATATTGTATACATTTCTCTGACACTAAATGTACTTTTGAAACAGCATTATAAAACATGGCTTACGGTGTCTACAGTGTAGTGTAGTGACTGAGGAAATAGAGGGGGATGGGGGGCTCAAATTTAAATGCATAGCTAACTGGGGGAAGAAACTTTTAAGATGGTGTGCTTTTGTTTTAATAGCCCTGTAGTGCTTTCCAGAGGGAGATTTTGGAAAAGTTAATTTGCAGGGTGCAATGATTTTTTTTTTTTGCCTGGTTCTTTGTCCTGGACACATACAAGTCCTGTAATGAAAGAGTGCAGAGAAGATTTACAAGGACGTTGCTGGGTCTGGAGGACCAGAGTTACAAGGAAAGACTGAATTTTTTATTTCTACCCTGAGAAAAGCAAATGCCTCACGTCATCTTGTACATCCCTATCAAACTATCCCTCATCCTCCTTCACTCCAAAGAGAAAATCCCTAACTTGCTCAGCCTATCCTCATAAGATATCTGCCTCCACCACCACCCCTACAGTGTTTTTGACGCACATTTCACTCTCTGTCTGAAAAACCTATCTTTGACATCCCCCCCCCACCACACTGTCATAAAACGTAGGATGGTACAGTTCACGAACAAGCCCTTCAACCCACAATAAATCTGAATCGGAATCCGCACAAGACTAGGATCCACCCGTCCCTCAACAGGATCACTCAATAGTGAAGGCGCCCACTCTAGTGACTCATCAGAGGCTCTCAGTTCCTTTCTAAGGGATTACTATAATAACAGGCATGGAGCCTGACCCTACTTGCGTGCTTTGAGTGTCTTCATTCACTGAGCTGATGTGTGGGAAGTTCTAATCCAGATTGAAAGGAAGCATCATGATAACATGTCTGGAATAGGTGGCACTAAAGACAGCTTCAACTCGCCGCAGAGAATGACTTGTGTTTTCATTAACTCTTTGACTGGACTACTATTAAATTCTAGGTTGAGGATTCATATTTAGATTTATTTATTGCATATCAAGATATGTGTCATTTTGTGTTAACAGCCATCACAGCCTAAAGTATCAAAATCAGGTTTATTAACACTGAGATACACTCATCAGCTATTTTATTAAGTAATACTTATACCTAATAAAGTAGCCACTGAGTGTATGTTCGTGGTCTTCTGCTGCTGTAGCCCATCTACTTCAAGGTTCGATGTGTTGTGTATTCAGAGATGCTCTTCTGCACACCATTGTTGTAACATGTGCTTATTTGAGTTACTGTCACCTTCCTGTCAGCAAAAACCAGCATTTTCTCACCTTTATTTAATATATATTATTTCTGTTTTTGCATATTTTAATCTATTCAATATACATACATACTGTAATTGATTTCCTTTTTCTATATTATCATGTATTGCATTGTACTGCTGCTGCTAAGTTAACAAATTTCACAACACATGCTGCTGTTAATAAACCTGATTCTGATTCTGAAAGTAGTGTGTACTTTTTAAGGTATGTTTGCCCACAGACCTGCCGCTCACTGGATTTTTTTTTATTGTTTTTCGCACCATTCTCAGTAAACTCTAGAGACTGTTGAGCATGAAAATCCCGGGAGATCAGCAGCTTCTGAGATACTCAGACCACCCCATCTGGCACCAACAATCGTTCCACAATCAAAGTCACTTAGATCACGTTTGAACAACAACTGAACCTCTTGATCATGTCTGCATGCTTTTATGCATTGAGTTGCTGCCACGCGATTCACTGATTAGATATTTGTACAGGTGTACCTAGTAAAGAGGTCACTGAGTGTACGTCTAAGTGGAAGTCGTGAGATTTGTTGGGCTGCCTTTGTGATAAGTTGCCTTGTGCTGGGGACAGACCGTGAGTGTCATCACGCATTCCCACGCCGGCATAGTAAGCCCACAATGTTCAGCAGAACAACACAAGCAATAACAAAACCAGCAACAGACAGCAAAACAAGACCATAAGACATAGCAGCAGAATTAGGCCATTCAGCCCAACAAGTCTGCCCCACCATTCGGTCATGGCTGATTTCTTTTCTCTCCCAACCCCATTCTTATACCTTCTCATCATAACCTTTGATACCCTAACTAACCAAGAACCTATGAAACTCAGTTTTAAACATTCTCAATGACTTGGCCTCCATTACCAGATGTGGCAATGAATTCCACAGAATGATCTGCCTTTGGCTAAAGAAGTTCCTCTTCTTCTCTAAAGAGGCATCCTTCTACTCTGAGGCTCCTTATAAATTTGAAAAAAAAACATTTGGAGTGACAGGATGCCCAATTAAATTCTGCAGAAACTTCTTGCACATAAATTAGTTTTTATGGTGGCATCCGTCGGTCTCGAGAGACCATGGATCTGCGCCTGGAGTTTCCAGGGCGCAGGCCTGGGCAGGGCTGTATGGGAGACCGGCAGTTGCCCAAGCTGCAGGCCTTCCCCTCTCCACACCACCGATGTTGTCCAAGGGAAGGACACTAGGACCCAAGCAGCTTGGCACCGGTGATGTCGCAGAGCAATGTGTTGTTAAGTGCCTTGCTCAAGGATACAAACACGTTGCCTCAGCTCAGGCTCGAACCAGTGACCTTCAGGTTACTAGTCCGATGCCTTGCCTACTAGGCCATGCGCCAACACTCAAGTTAGTTTTTAAAGTGCATTAACTGCTAGCTTAGACAGGAAAAAAATACACGTTCAAACTTTCCCAAAGTGCTCAATTTTTTATTTTTAAACTTTATTTTTTTACTGCTCACCAGTAAGAGTGGGATGTAGTCATCACAAGCCTCTTTTCCTCCAACTCACACACACAGACAGGCCTCCAGCCTCCCATGGAGTCATCGACACACAGACTTGGGGGCTTCGATTTCCCCAATGGACTTACAATCTTGTAGACCCCCAGACTTCAGCCATATGGCCTTCCAAATTGGCCGACTTCTGTCTCCAGTATTGACTCTAGTACCCACCAATGATAGGACCTGAAACCCAGGCCTCAAAATCCAAACTCACCAATGAAAGGAGCCCGATCTGCAGACTTGCCTCCAGAGGAAGGGGTGCTGACTCTGCTTCTGGTGTGGAGCAGGGCTGAGGAGTCAAATGCCATGAAAATTAGCCTTTCAGCAACAGTCTAGTGCATTCAGGGTGGGAAGGTGGAGATCCATCTCCACCAAAGGAGGTGTAAGGCGCTCCTTCCTTCCGCTAGCCTGCAAGTCACCCTTTGGGCAAGATGTGGCACCTGCTTAGCCCCTGATCAGGGTCACACAAAGCCATGGGAGCAGGAGATGGGTGGTCATATGAGCAGCTGGTTATGTGACCACTGACACCAGGCAGACAATCTCTGAAGAGTATTGATAATGGCTGGACACACATCTTGTAAGGACACTGCCCAGAAGGTGACAATGGCAAACCACTTCCATCTTCTGGGCAGGGTAGAAAACTTTGCCAAGAACAATCATGGCCAAAGATCCAATGGTCTATTGGGAAAGTCAAAGCACATGATTTCCTAAGTCATATGACACAGCTCACAATGACAATGACAGTATGTTACATACAAACAACACACACAAAATGCTGGAGGAACTCAGCAGGCCAGGTGGCATCTAAGGAAAAGAGTACAGGCAATGCTTTGGCCCAAAACCCTTCCATTAACATACTCCAACAAAAATTTCAAACAAAGATTAGCTTAACTTGTCAAATGCATATTGAAATGTACAATGGAATGCATTGTTTAGGCCAAATCAAATCAGCAAGAATTGTGCTGGCTTAAGTGTCGTCATGGTTCTGGCACCAACACAGCAACCCCACAACTCACTAACCGCACGGCTTTGTAGGAGGAAACCCGAGCACCCAAAGGAAACTCACACGGTCACGGGGAGAACATACAAACTCCTTACAGACAGCACGGGAAACGAACCTACATCTTAGAGCTAGCATTTAAGGGATGGTACCTACCGCTAAACTACTATGCTGCATATAAATTATACCTAATTTGCATGTGGCAAAAATGAATAACAAAATAAACATAACTCCAAAGCAACACATACACGAAATGCTGGAGGAACTCAACAGATCAGGCAGCTCCTAAGGAAACGAATGAACAGTCAACACTTCAGGATGAGACCCTTCAACAGGAGGGAGAAGATGCAAGAATAAAAAGGTGGGATGAGGGGAAGGAGGAATATGTAAAAGATGATAGTTGAAGCCAGTTCAGTGGGAAAGTTATATCGGAGGGATAGGAAGGTAGGCAGAGGGGGTGGTGTGGCTCTACTGGTAAAGAATGGTATCAAATCAGTAGAAAGATGTGACAGGAATGGAAGATGTTGAATCCTTGTGGGTTGAGTTAAGAAACTGAAAGGGCAAAGGGACGTTGATGGCAGTTATATACAGACCTCCTTAGGGTTAGAGTTTGTGGTGGCATTAGAAATGATCTTTCAAACATTACTGGACTCCGGCATGGTGCCAGAGGACTAGAAAATTGCAAATATCACTCCACTCTTTAAGAAAGGAAGAAGACAGCAGAAAAGAAATTATGGACCAGTTAGCCTGACCTCAGTGGTTGGGAAGATGTTAGAGTCAATTGTTAAGAATGTGGTTATGGAGTACTTGGTGACACAGGATGAGATTATACAAACTCGGCACGGTTTCCTTCAGAGGAAATCCTGCCTGACAAACCTGTGGGAGTTCTTTGAGGAGATTACAAGTAGGATAGATAAAGGGGATGAAGTGGATGTTGTATATTTGGACTTACAGAAGGCCTTTCACAAGATGCCACACATGAGGCTGCTTACCAAGTTAAGAGCCCATAGTATTACTGGAAAGTTATTAACATGGTTAGAGCATTGGCTGTTTGGTAGGGGGCAGCGAGTGGGAATAAAAGGATCCCTTTATGGTTGGCTGCCAGTGACTAGTGGTGTTCCACAGGGGTCGGTTTTGGACCACTACTTTTTATACTGCTTATAAATGATTTAGATGATGGAATAGATGGCTTTGTTGCCAGGTTTGCAGGTAGTGTTGAGGAAACAGGTAGGATGCAGAAGGACTAGATTAGGAGAATGGGCAAAAAAGTGGCAAATGAAATACAACATTGAAAATTGCATGGCACTTTGGTAGTAAAAATAAATGTGTGGACTATTTTTTAAACGGAGAAAATCCAAAAATCTCTGAGATGCAAAGGGACTTGGGAGTCCTTGTGCAAAACACCCTAAAGGTTAACTTGCAGGTTAAGTGGGTGGTGAGGAAGGCAAACACAATGTTAGCATTCATTTCAAGAGGTCTAGAATACAAGAGCAGGGATGTGATGCTGAGGCTTTATAAGGCACTGGTGAGGCCTCACTTGGAGTATTGTGAAGAGTTTTGGGCCCCTCATCTTAGAAAAGCTGTACTGGCATTGGAGAGGGTCCAGAGGGGGTTCACAAGGATGATTCCAGGGATGAAAGGGTTATCATACAAAGAACATTTGAAGGTTCTTGTCACAAGGTGGGGGCAAGAGTGCTGGGAGAGGACCCACAAGCAGGACACAAACACGTCTTTTCAAGGTTCAATAAAATAGCATTTATTACTCGCTACACAGAGAACCAGAAAATCAAGGAGGACAGAGAGGAACACGAACTCGGACTAGGAGACTAGGGACTTGAATCGCCGTGGACCTTGGACTTGGACATTGGGAACTTGGATCCTCGCGGCCATGACTGGGACCCTGGGGACTGGGACCGCCACGGACCTTGGACTTGGAGACAGGGAACTTGGACTGCCGAAGCCAGAACGTGGACACCATGGATCGCTGCAGCCAGAAGTATGGACACCCAAGCACGGACAGGAACGTCGAGCCAGGTCTCCGCCTTCAACTCAGGCACCGAGCTGGGACTTTTCTTCCAGGGATAGACACGAACACTGGGCATGAACATCGAGCCAGGATTCCACCTTCAACTCACCCCTGGCAGTTTGACCTTGCCCGGACCCACTCTGGCGAAGGAAGGCGAATGGCCAGCACTCCGATGCGGGCTGGATAACTCTGGCTTGTGGTAGCGACGGTGACTTGCTAAGGCTTCTTAACACTCTCTCCCCGAACGGCTAAAGCCAGGGGCTTATAAGCTGCCGGTACGGGTCAAGGGTAGATTACCTTAATGGCCAAGCTCAAGGGACACGTGGAATGGAATTAGAAGGGAACAAGGAGTCAATGGTCTGGATCATAACGCAACCTAACTAAACTTAAAGGGGAACCGATCCGGACCATGACAATTCTGGGTTTGTACTTGCTGGAATGCAGAAGGATGAGGGGAATCTCATTGAAAGCTTTCGAATGTTGAAAGGCCTAGACAGAGTAGATGTGGAAAGGATGTTTCCCAAGGTGGGGGAGTCTAGGACAAGAGGGCATAGTTTCAGGATAGAGGGGTGTCCTTTCAAAACAGAGATGCAGAGAAATTTCTTTAGCCAAAGGGTGGTGAATTTGTGGAATTTGTTGCCACATGTAGCCGTGGGGGCCAGGTTATTGGGTGTATTTAAGGCAAAGATTGATAAGTTCTTGATTGGACATGGCATCAAAGGTTATGGGGAGAAGGCCGGGAGGAGAGAAAAAAAGGATCAGCCATGATGGATGGTGGAGCAGACTCAATGGGCCAAATGGCCTAATTCTGCTCCTATGTATTATGGTCTTATGGTCTATGGAAAGGTCAAGGGCTGGAGAAGAAGAAATCTGATCAGAGAGGAGAGTGTACCATAGGAAAAAAGAAAGGAGTGTAACTTGGGGAGGTGATGGGCAGGTGAGGAGAAGCGGTAAGAGGCCAGAATGGGGAAATAAAAGAAGAGAGAAGGGGGAGGAAACAATGCATTTTTACCAGAAGGAGAAATTCATGCTGTCAGGTTGGAGGCTGCCTAGACTGAATGTGAGGTGTTGCTCCTCCACCTGAGAATGGCCTCAATGTGCAGAAGAGGAGGCCATGGACTGACGTGACGGAAATGGGGATGGGAAACTTTCGGAGAGTGGAGTGGAGGTGCTTAACAACAATACCAGGGCAAGTTTAAGAAAGAGAAAAAGAAATATAGAGCAAGGCAGAATATTTTTTTTTCTCCAGAACCTGATAGAACCCGGTAAATTGGTTTATTATTGTCACTAGTACTGAGATACTGAGAAAAGCTTGTCTTGTATGCCATTCATACAGATCAATCAGTCTAGTAGCTAACATGTCCCATTTGACTTTCACCAATTCTTTTATCACTTCACCCATAAAAAGAATTTTACCTGGATGCACCACAGCGTGCTGCTCTGCATGTGACCACAAGAAACTGCAGCATTGTGTTCAAAGCTCAGCACATCACAGAAACCTCCTCTCCCTCCACGACCTCTGTCTACACTCCTCCCTGCCTCAGGAAAGAAGCTGACACAACCAGGGACTATTCCCACCTGAGACATTCGCTCTTCTCACGCCCCACCCCGCAACCGGCAGAAGACAAAAGAGCCTCTGCTAAGAAAGTAGAGGCACTGCCATTCCTTCTTTGTAATGGCACTTATGTGTTGGACCCTGGACAGATCCTCTGAAACGGTAATGCAGAAGAGTTTAAAGTTGCTGACTCTCTCCATCTCTGATCCCCCAGTAAGGATCCCCCAAGGGCTCATCGTCTTCTGGTTTCCTCCTCCTATAGTCAGTAATCAGCTCGTTAGTTTTGCTGACATTGAGTGAGAGGTTGTTGTTGTGGCCACTTAACCAGGTTTCCAATCTCCCTCCTGTATGCTGATTTGGTTGGGTGAGTGGGCAAATGTATGGCAGATGCAATTTAATGTGGATAAATGTGAGGTTATCCACTTTGGTGGCAAGAACAGGAAGGCAGATTTCTATCTAAATGGAGTTAAGTTAGGAAAAGGGGAAGTACAACGAGATCTTGGTGTTCCTGTACATCAGTCAATGAAAGCAAGCATGCAGGTACAGCAGGCAGTGAAGAAAGCTAATGGCATGCTGGCCTTTATAACAAGATGAATTGAGTATAGGAGTAAAGAGGTCCTTCTGCAGCTGTACAGGGCCCTGGAGAGACCCCACCTGGAGTATTGTGTGCAGTTTTGGTCTCCAAATTTGAGGAAGGACATTCTTGTTATTGAGGGAGTGCAGCATAGGTTCACAAGGTTAATTCCCGGAATGGCGGGACTGTCATATGTTGAAAGATTGGAGTGACTGGGCTTGTATACACTGGAATTTAGAAGGATGAGAGGGAATCTGATTGAAACGTATAAGATTATTAAGGGATTGGACACACTGGAGGCAGGAAGCATGTTCCCGCTGATGGGTGAGTCCAGAACTAGAGGCCACAGTTTAAGAATAAGGGGTAGGCCATTTAAAACAGAGATGCAGAAAAATTTTTCACCCAGAGAGTGGTGGATATGTGGAATGCTCTGTCCCAGAAGGCAGTGGAGGCCAAGTCTCTGGATGCATTCAAGAGAGAGTTAGATAGAGCTCTTATAGATAGCGGGGTCAAGGGATACGGGGAGAGGGCAGGAACGGGTTACTGATTGTGTATGATCAGCCATGATCACAGTGAATGGCGGTGCTGGCTAGAAGGGCCGAATGGCCTACTCCTGCACCTACTGTCTATTGTCTATTGTCTATTGGCCAACAACAAAGGTGTTGTTAACCAACTTAAATATAGTGCTGGAACTGTACTCGCTGTCATAAGTATAAAGCAAGCAGAGTAGGGGGCTAAGCACACAGCTTAGTGGCACACCTGTACTGATGGTAATTACTCAGAGTAAATTTATTATCCAAGTACAAATATGTCACTACTTACAACCCTGAGAGTCATTTTCTTGTGGGCATACTCAATAAATCTATAGAATAATAACCATAACAGAATCAATGATAGACTGCCCGACTTGGCTCTTCAACCAGAGCGCAGAAGACAACAAACTATGCAAATGAAAATAAGAAAGAAAGAATAATAAATAAATAATAATTAACTATCGAGAATGTGAGATGCAGAGCCCTTGAAAATGAGTCCATTGGTAGT
The DNA here is from genome assembly GCF_030144855.1 of Hypanus sabinus. Lineage (NCBI taxonomy): Eukaryota > Metazoa > Chordata > Chondrichthyes > Myliobatiformes > Dasyatidae > Hypanus > Hypanus sabinus. Next base: position 187,665,797 of record NC_082708.1, on the reverse strand, counting down.
GGGAACATTTCAATGATGGGGTAAGTGGAGTTGAGTGAAGTTATCCCCTTTAGTTCAAAAGCCTGATGGTTGAGGGTTAATAACTGTTTCTGAACCTGGTGGTGTGAGTCCTGAAGCTCCCATACCTTCTCCCTGATGGCAGCAATGAGGAGAGAGCACATCTTGGTGATGGGAGTCCCCAATGATGGATGCTGCTTTCCTGTGACAGCGTTTCATGTAGATGTGTTCAATGGTTAGGAAGGCTTTACCCATGATGGACTGGGCTGTATCTGCTACGTTCTGTAGGATTTCCCACTCAAGAGCCTTGGAGTTTCCATACCAGGTTGTGATGCAGCTAATTAATATACTCTCCACCGCACATCTATGGAAGTTAGTCAAAGCTTTAGATGTCATGCCAAATCTTCACAAACTCTTCAGGAAGCGGAGGTGCTGCTGTGCTTTCTTCATACTTGTACATATGTTCTTGGCCCAGTTCAGGTCTTCTGAAATAAAGTTGCTGACTCTCTCCTCCTTGGATCCTCCAATGAGGACTAATTTATCCATCCAGCATCCTCTTTGACCTTCTAGCGTCAGACTGGAGACTCAATAGATAAAAACAAGAACTGCCAGGATGGGAAACAGTTTCTTCCCCCAAGTTATTAGACTTCTGAACTCACTGCCACGTTGCATTCGAAGTGTCACCGGTTAACCGGTTACAATATTCAATTTATGCACTTTACTTTGTTTATTTATTTTTTTAATTAATTTTTTATGAGTTTCTACAGTATAACGAAAAAAACACCAACAAAATGGAGATTTATACAATGCAAAACAAATGTGTCTAATACACAATTCATAACAATACAGAAAAAGAATCCAAAGTGAAATCGTATGAAGTTAGTACCCTCCCCACCCTCCCATTACAAAACTCCAAGCCAACCTTTACAATGTAAAGAAAAGTTAATCAGAGCTTTCACCACCACAGAGCTGTAAATATAAAAAAGTATAATGCCTACTACCTAAATTATAATGTATTTCACATCCAAAAAAACCGTAAAACTTAACCAGAAAAAAAGCTGAAAATAAGGGATTGTAGTACAAAAAACAGGATAAACCTTTAATCTAAAGTGGAATTGTGAAAATATTCAAGAAAAGGTTATGAAACTTTATGTCTGAATTAAGAAGTGAATAATGAACCTTTTCAAGGTCTAAGCAGGACATAATGTCTGAGCCATTGAGCATGAGTGGGTGGGACAGGATCTCTCCACCTAAGAAGAACTAACCGCCCAGCCAAAAGAGATGCAAAAGATAATGTTCGACATTTGGCCGGATTCAAATGCATGTCAACTTCACCCAAGGTGCCAAAAAGGGTTAGGATCTAAGTGGCAATTAAGAATATAGGATTAAGTTTAAAAAACATCTCTCCAAATTTTCTCCAAACTAGGACAGGCCCAATACATAAGAATAAGAGAAGCCTCGTCCCCTTTACACTTATCACAAAAGGGACTAAAATCAGGATAGAACTGCGATAATTTAGTTTAGCCATATGAGCCCTATGTCCAACCTTGAACTGCAAAAGGCAGTGGTGAGCACATAAAGAGGTTAACTGATTTAAGAATTGAATCCCAAACCTCATTGGACAGAGAAATATTTAAATCATGCTCCCAGGCAGTTCTGATTTAATAAAAGGGGGCACGCCTCAAGGTCGCTAACTTATCACAAATAGTAGATATTAAACCTATTAAAGTCTGACTGGCCAAAATGGGTGGCAATGGAGTTGAACTCGAGTAAGAATTTCTCTGTTTCTGCACTCCTTGGATCCATACTTCCTTGTCATTTTGCCTAGACTAATTGTTAATCCTCTTACTAGATATATTTTGAGAATATGGGCTCAGTTCAGAAAATATAATGGCCTTCACTGTTTCTCTCTTTCTATTTTACATAACCATCTTTTTCGACCTTCTATTCAAGCATTAACATTTCATGACTGGTACAGAAAGGGCATTAGGCGTTTTGAAGATCTTTACATTGATAATCATTTTGCAACTTTTGAACAACTGTCTGCAAAATTTAACCTACCTAATACTCATTTCTTCAGATATCTTCAAATTAGATATTTTATTAACCCTTTAATACCAAACTTCCCTGCGATGCCTGAGAAAAACATTGTGGACTTGTTTCTTTGTATAAACCCATTGGGTAAAGGTTTACTTTGTTTATTTATGCACAATTCATTTCTAAATTTTATCCTTACATTCATTGTGTGTTATATATGTGTTATGTGTACTACTGTTCGGGGCAACGTTGTCTCATTTGATGGTGTACATGTACAGTATATAGTTGAATGACAATAAACTTGTCTTGACTTGACTTGATTCACGGACGTCTGGTTTCCTTGTCCTGAAACAAATAATCAGCTCTTTGGTCTTGCTGACATTGAGTAAGAGTTTGTTGTTATGGCACCACTCAGACAGATTTTCAGTCTCCCTCCTCTCTGCTGATTCATCACCACCTCTGATTCAGCCAACAACTGTGGTGTATGGCAGTGATTGTGGAAGAGATGTTGTTGCCGTTCGAAACTGACTGAGTCTGTAAGTGAGGAAATTGAGGATCCAGTTGTACAGGGAGGTAATGTCTTGGAGCTTATTGATTAATTACACCATGTAGCCAATTAACCTACTAACTGGGATGTCTTTGGAACATGGGAGGAAACCCACACGGCTGGGGAAAACAAACAAACTCCTAACAAACTGCGACGAGAATTGTGCCTGGATCACTAGCTAACCTTTATGCCACAGTGCCCTGCAGTGTTATTCAGAACAAGATGAACTTTATCTTTGATAAACATTTCTCACCTGTTCTTACTAAGGAAAGGAAATTGTGTTTGGAGGTTTCAGGGAGGAGTATTACTCGAGAAAGAGAGGATATTGTGCATCTTATTGTGCTAATGTAGATAGGCACGCAGTCTGGAGCAGGAGGCTAGAGAGGAAATTGATGGAACCCAGGCAGATGTTTTTTAGATCTCTACTAGCCACAAATGAGATGCTAGAATTGCTGGCAGAGTTTCAGATAGTAATGAGGAAGCACATAGGTAGATAGATCAGCTACTTGAGTGGTGTCACAGCAAAAACCTTGTACTCAACTTCAGTAAGAACAAAGAATTGATTGTGGACTTCAGAAAGGGTAAGACAAGGGAACACACACCAGGCATCGAGAGATCAGAACTGGAAAGGGTGAGCAATTTCAGGTCCCTGGGTGTCATCATCTCTGAGGATCTTTCCTGGGCCTGTCATAATGATGCAGTTACAAAGAAGGTATGCCAGTGACTATATTTCTTTAGGAGTTTGAGGAGATTAGGTATGTCTCCAAAGACACTCACAAATTTCTATGGATATACCATGAAGGGCATTCTAACTGGCTGCATCACCGTCTGATATGGAGGGGCCACCGCACGAGATCAAAACAAGTTGCAGAAAATTGTGAACTTAGTCAGCTCCATCATGGGCACTGGCCTCCCAAACATCCATAATCCATCATTAAGGATCTCTGTTACCCAGGACATGCCCCCTTCTCATTGCTACCATCAGGGAGGAGATACAAGAGCCTGGAGTCACACAGTGAATGTTTCAGGGATAGTTTCTTCCCTTCTGCCATCAGATTTCTGATGGGACATTGAACCCATAAACACTGCCTCACTGCTTTTATTTTCTCTTTTTATTTAACTTTTTCAACATATCTACTCACTTTAACGTACAATTTTTTATCATTGTGTATTGCATTGTACTGCTGCTGCATAACAACAAATTTCACAGATGTTCCAGTGACATTAAAGCTGATTCTGATTCTCAGATGAAGGGAGAGTGTTTCCTTTATTTAATAATAACACACACAAAATTCTGGAGGAATTCAGCAGGCCAAGCAGCATCTATGCAGAGAAATGAACAGACACAAAACTTCGACCGTTTACTTCTCCCCACAGATGCTGCCTGACCTGTTGAGTTCCTGCAGCATTTTGTGTGTGTTGCTCAAGACTTCCAGCATCTGCAGAATCTCTTATGTCTCCATTATTCAGGAAGAGCGGACAGAAATAGATAGGTAATCATAGGCAAACATCAGTGGAAGGGAAGTAGAGCATAGAGCATGAAAGCACAGTACAAGTCTTTTGAGCCAGGATATTGTGCTGACTTTTGAACCTGCTCTAATTCTTCCCTCCTACCTAGCCCTCCATTTTTCTATCAACCATGTGCCTACCTAAGAGTCTCTTAAATATCCCTAATGTATCTGCATCCACCTAGTAGGGCATTCCATGCACCCGTCATTCTCCATGTAAAAAACCTGCCTCTGACACCCCCCCCCCCCCCCTACACTTTCCTCCAATCACCTTTTCTATCAGCCTTTTCCACCATGGGGAAAAAAAATCCCTGGCTGTCCAATCTGTCAATGCCTCTTATCACCTTTACACCTCTATCAAGTCACCTCTCATCGTTCTTTGCTCCAAAGAGAAAAAACCCTGCTCTCTCAACCTATCCTCATAAGACGTGCTCTCTAATCCAGGCAGCATCCTGGTGAATCTCCTCTGCACCCTCTCTAATCCAGGCAGCATCCGGGTAAATCTCCTCTACACCCTCTCTAATCCAGGCAGCATCCGGGTAAATCTCCTCTACACCCTCTCTAATCCAGGCAGCATCCGGGTAAATCTCCTCTGCACCCTCTCTAATCCAGGCAGCATCCCGATAAATCTCCTCCGCACCCTCTCTAATCCAGGCAGCATCCTGGTGAATCTCCTCTGCACCCTCTCTAATCCAGGCAGCATCCTGGTGAATCTCCTCTGCACCCTCTCTAATCCAGGCAGCATCCTGGTCAATCTCCTCTGCACCCTCTCTAATCCAGGCAGCATCCTGGTCAATCTCCTCTGCACCCTCTCTAATCCAGGCAGCATCCTGGTGAATCTCCTCTGCACCCTCTCTAATCCAGGCAGCATCCTGGTGAATCTCCTCTGCACCCTCTCTAATCCAGGCAGCATCCTGGTCAATCTCCTCTGCACCCTCTCTAATCCAGGCAGCATCCTGGTCAATCTCCTCTGCACCCTCTCTAATCCAGGCAGCATCCTGGTCAATCTCCTCTGCACCCTCTCTAATCCAGGCAGCATCCTGGTAAATCTCCTCTGCACCCTCTCTAATCCAGGCAGCATCCTGGTAAATCTCCTCTGCACCCTCTCTAATCCAGGCAGCATCCTGGTGAATCTCCTCTGCACCCTCTCTAATCCAGGCAGCATCCTGGTAAATCTCCTCTGCACCCTCTCTAATCCAGGCACCATCCTGGTGAATCTCCTCTGCACCCTCTCTAATCCAGGCAGCATCCTGGTAAATCTCCTCTGCACCCTCTCTAATCCAGGCAGCATCCTGGTGAATCTCCTCTGCAGCCTCTCTAATCCAGGCAGCATCCTGGTAAATCTCCTCTGCACCCTCTCTAAAGCTTCCACATCCTTCCTATAATGAGGCACCCAGAACTGAACACAATACTCCAAGTGCAGAGTCTCTTAAATATCCCTAATGTCCCTGCCTCTATCACCACCCCTGGCAGAGCGTTCCACGCAACCACCATTCTTTGCATCAAAAGACTTGCCTCTGACATCTCCCCTATACTTCCTTCAGTCACCTTAAAATTACACCCCCTTGAAAGAGAGAGACAAAAACGAGGGAGAAAGAGAAAATTGTAAAAATTAAAACGCTGATCTTGGAAAGAGGAAATATTGGAACCACTTAGCAGAAGAAAGAGTTAATTAAAGAGAGACACAAAAGATACGAAAGATGGCAGACACTTCCAGATTGAGCAGCATCTGTGGAGGGAGATGGACAGCCGACAATTTGAATTGGAGGACCTTCATGTGGATCGAAGTCTATGAAACTGTTAACGTTGACGGTTTTTTTCTCCATGGATATCCTTTGACCTGCTGTGTATTGCTGAGAGAGAGAGCAAACCACCACTCAGCCTGCTCCTCCCTCCATCTCCCTTCCCCTGGATTCTGACCCACACCTCTCATTCACCCCCACTCCAATACTTAGAGGTACAAGTGCCTCAGGACTCACACTACCAGGTTCAGGAACAGTCACTACTCCGCACCATCAGGCTCTGGAACAAAGGGGATCACTTCACTTGCACCATCATTGAAATGTTCCCACAACCTGTGGACTCACTTTCAAGGACTCTTCATCTCATATTCTGAATATTTATTGCTTATATATTTATATTATTGTTTCTTCTTTTTTTCAGAGTTCGTTGTCTTCTGCACTCTGGTTGAACCCTATTTGGACAGTCTTTCATAGATTCTGTTATAGTTACTATTCTATAGATTTGTTGAGAATGCCCACAAGAAAATGAATCTCAGGGCTGTATATAGAAACGTATATGTTCTTTGATAATAAAATTTACTTTGAGCTTTGAACTTTGAACTTGACAAGACATCTTGACCTCGTTGGGTTTGGTATCTCAGATGGTCTACCCCTGACCAGAGTCCTCAGTGGGGTTCTGCCCCTTCAGAATGAGTTGAGAACACCCGCGAACTGTCCACTCAAAAAAAAAATTGTCACCGTGTGGACTCACAGATGATGTCACCAGAATCCTGAAACATGAAATAAACTGGGGGAATATTGGGATTGCAGGGGACAGGAAAGTTGAGGCATAGCATCAGCCAAGATCTTGCTCCAACCTGATAGCCTAAACCTGATGGCATCAACATAAATTTCTCCAGCCTCTGGTAATTTTTCCCCATCACCTTTCCCTCTTCTTCATTTCCTCACTCTGGCCTCTTACCTCTACCCCTCACCTGCATATCACCCCTACCTTCCCTTTCTCCCATGGTCCACTCTGTTCCTCGATCAGATTCCTTTCTCTCCCGCCATTTGCCTTTTCCACCTTTCACCTCCCAACTTCTTACTTCATCCCCTCTCTCCCACCCACCTGCCTTCACCTATCACCTTCTAGCTTGTCCTCCTTCCCATTCCCAACCTTCTTATTCTGGCATCTTCCCCCTTTTTTTTCCAGTCCTGATGAAGGGTCTCGGCCTGAAACATCAACTGTTTATTCCTCTCCTGACCTACTGAGTTCCTCCAGCATTTTCTATGTGTTGCTGTGGATTGCCAGCATCTGCGGAATCTCTTTTTTGATCTTCTTCATGGGCAGGTTAGGTTAGAGGGGCTGAATGGCTCACTACTAGCCATTCAGTCCCCGCTTATTCATACTATCCACCAGCAGTGTCATCAGCACGCACGCTCTCAATCACAGTCTCACTACGCAAAGAAACCAAGGTAAAGCTTTTTTTTGCTCATTTTTTACTAAAACAATATTTACCAACAGAAAAAATATTTTCTTTTTACACTATTTGTCTAATTAATTGCAATCTTAAAATAAAAAAACACAACAACAACAAATAATCCATATATAGCTTAAAGATAGGAATAGTAAAAATTCAAACCAGTTTGTTATGGTTTCTACGTTTACACTGAATATAACCGACATCAGTAATCACAACTACATTCAAAGTGCACTGGGCTGCAACGCGGTTGCAATCTCTAATCAAGTTACATACCTACAATGGTACTCAGAGCAGGTTTATACATATATACTTTAAGTAGGAATGCAGGATATATATGTGATTTTTTTTAAAGAATTGTCCCTTGATCACAAAGAATTATCGCCATCATCATCGATCTGCTAGCTCCTCTCTCCGAAGAAGGTCCTACGCACCTCTCTCGCTTCCTGCCTCTCATCCCTCTTAATTGTCCAGGAACCTAATTCTTTTCCAAGAACTCTCCCCTTTGAACGTGCTTAATCCAGAAGTGTCCCCTGTACCCGATACTTAATGAAAATTCAGAAGGCGGCTTTCTCGAAGTTCTGAGATTGGTTTATTTTGTTTGTTAGTTGGTAGGAGAGGTTTTTCAAAACGACTCAAGTTTGCTTGTATTTTTGCTTGGTTTGGGTTGAGGGCTGTTGGCTACACAGTGGAGCCCAACAGAGACTCTGACTCTGCGTCTATCTCATTCTGGTTGGAATCGAGTCCGTAGAACTTTACTTTCAAGCCATCCATGGGATGGACTACAGGAACTGTCAGCATGCGAGGGAACGTCCTGGTAGCCAGCTCGAAGCGGCTGGTACTGGCCAGCTCCATCGCCAGCACCTTCAGGATGAGCTTAGCCAGCTCCTTGCCCAGGCAACTACGGATGCCTCCTCCGAACGGGATGTAACTGAAGCGAACACTCTTGTCTTCATACCGATCTTCCCCGAATCGGTCTGGGTCGAAGACACCAACATTCTGAAAGACAGGGGCCGTGTCGTGCGTGTCCCTGATGCTGTAGAGAACACTCCACCCTTTGGGAATTTGGCATCCCTGAAATAAAAACCCAAGGAAAATGTTACCAACTTAATTCATCAGAATATAGATCATTGTGTCCCTAGATCCCTGATGAAGGGTCTTGGCATGAAACATCTACTGTTTGTCCCATGCTGCCTAACTTGCCGAGTTTGTGTGTGCTGCTCAAGGTTTCCAGCATCTGCTGAGCCTCCCTGTGTTTAGATCCCTCAGAGATGCTGTGCAAGTTGATATGGCTGTTGAGAAGGTGATTTGGTGTGTTGGCCTTCATTAGTCAAGGGGGTTGAGTTCAAAAGTCGTGAGGTAATGTTGCAGCTCAATAAAACCCTCGTTAAACCACGCTTCGAGTATTGTGTACACTTCTGGTTGTTTCATAGGAAGGATGTGGAAACTTTAGAGAGGGTGTAGAGAAGATTTACCAGGATGCTGCCTGGATTAGAGAGTGTGTCTTATTAGGAAAGGCTGAGTGAGCTGGGGCTTTTCTCTTTGGAGTGAAGGAGGATGAGAGGTGACTTGATAGAGGTGTACAAGATGATAAGAGGCAGAGATCAAATGGCTAGCCAAAGACTATTTCCCAGGTGGAAATGGATAATACAAGAGGGCGTAATTTTAAGGTGATTGGAGTGATGTATGGGGGGGATGCCAGAGGTAGGTATTTTTACACAGAGTGGTAGAATGCCCTGACAGGGGTGGAGGGAGAGGAAGGTACATTAGGGACATCTAACACTCTTGGACAGGCACATGGATGATAGAAAAATGGAGGATTATGTGGGAGGGAAGGATTAGTTTGAACTCAGAGAATGTTAAAAATTCAGCACAACATCGTGGGCCTGGGCTGTGTTCTGTGTGCTCTAAGTTCAATGTTCTGTGATTTATGTTCAATGTACTCAGGAAGTGTCACATTGTAGAGGGGCAGCACTGAGGGAAAATCATGCTATGGAGGGGCAGTACTGAGGGAGTTTCACACAAAGGGACAGGCATTACTGAGGGAGCTTCACACGAACAGACAGGCATTACTGAGGGAGTTTCACACAAAGGGACAGGCATTATTGAGGGAGCTTCACACGAACAGACAGGTATTACTGAGGGAGCTTCACTCGAACAGACAGACATTACTGAGGGAGCTTCACACGAAGGAACAGGCATTACTGAGGGAGCTTCACTCGAACAGACAGGCATTACTGAGGGAGTTTCACATGAAGGGACAGGCATTACTGAGGGAGCTTCACACGAAGGAACAGGCATTACTGAGGGAGCTTCACTCGAACAGACAGGCATTACTGAGGGAGCTTCACACGAAGGAACAGGCATTACTGAGGGAGCTTCACTCGAACAGACAGGCATTACTGAGGGAGCTTCACACAAAGGGACAGACATTACTGAGGGAGCTTCACACAAAGGGACAGGCATTACTGAGGGAGCTTCACACAAAGGGACAGACATTACTGAGGGAGCTTCACACGAACAGGCAGGCATTATTGAGGGAGCTTCACACGAAGGGACAGGCAGTACTGAGGGAGTTTCACACGAAGGGACAGGCAGTACTGAGGGAGTTTCACACGAAGGGATAGGTATTACTGAGGGAGTTTCACACGAAGGGATAGGTATTACTGAGGGAGCTTCACACGAAGGGATAGGCATTACTGAGGGAGTTTCACACGAAGGGATAGGTATTACTGAGGGAGTTTCACACGAAGGGATAGGTATTACTGAGGGAGTTTCACACGAAGGGATAGGTATTACTGAGGGAGCTTCACACGAAGGGATAGGTATTACTGAGGGAGTTTCACATAAAGGGACAGGCATTACAGAGGGAGTTTCACAAGAAGGGATAGGTATTACTGAGGGAGTTTCACATGAAGGGACAGGCATTACTGAGGGAGTTTCACAAGAAGGGATAGGCATTACTGAGGGAGTTTCACATGAACAGACAGGCAGTACTGAGGGAGCTTCACAATGTTGGAGAGGCTGCACTGAGGGTGGGTCACACTGTGGGAAGGGCACAACTGAGGGAGGGGCGGTACCGGGGAGTATTGCACTGTGGGAGGGGCAATATTGAGGGAAAGTTACTCTGTGGGAGGCGCGATACTAAGGGAAGAAAGCACAGAGCGAGGGTCTCCCTGGCACTTACGTCAAGCTCGAAGGTCTGCAGTGCAGTGCGGTATCCTCCTGAGACGGGGGGCAGCAGGCGCAACACCTCCTTGATGACGCAGTCCAGGTAGCGGAGCCGGGTTATGGTGGCCAGGCGGGGCCGATCCTCACACTTGCAGCCGTTGTGGAGAATGCCATTGTTCCTCAGCTCCTGGCGCAGTTTCTCCAGCACGGCGGGGTGCTGCAGCAGCTGCAGGATGAGCGAGGTACTGGCGCTGGAGGTGGTGGCAAACGCAGCAAAGATCAACTCCACCGTCGACTCCTAGGGGAGAGAGGCACAGCAATCAACACACTGAGAGTCCAGAGCCCACGAAACACACGAGATGCTGCAGACCAGAGTAACTCTCTCTCTCTCTCACACATACTCACACACACACACACTCACACACACACACACACACTCACACACACACACACACTCACACACACACACACTCACACACACACACACACACACTCACACACACACACACACTCACACACACACACACTCACACACACACACTCTCACACACACACACACACTCACACACACACACACTCTCACGCACACACACACTCACACACACACACTCACACTCACACACACATACTCACACACACACACTCACACACACACACACACTCTCACACACACACACTCACACACACACACACACACTCACACACACACACTCTCACACACACACACTCACACACACACACTCACACACACATACTCACACACACACACTCACACTCACACACATTCACACTCACACACAAACACTCACACACACACACTCACACACACACACACTCACACACACACTCACACACACAC
>NC_082708.1:187576976-187649476 GCF_030144855.1 Hypanus sabinus | reverse complement strand
CACACATTTACACCAACCACAACCACAGGCCTTCTCCCAGGGGGGAAATGCCTAATATGAAGGGTATAACTTTAAGGAGATTGGAGGAATAGTAGGGGGGATGGCAGAGAGTGGCGGGTGCGTGCAACACCCTACCACCCTGGAGGTTCAGGCAGATACTTTAGGGATATTTAAGAGACTCTTAGGATGAAAGAAAAATGGAGGGCTATCATGGAGAAAAGGGTAAGGTTAAAAGGTTGGCACGTATCACTGTTCTATATTCTATGTTCTAACCCACATTCCCATCAACTCTTCCCACTCACCCACACGCTGGGGACAAAGTACTGTGAACCCACTGACCCACCCTGATGTGGGAAGGAACCAGAGCACCCAGGCAGATGCATGTGGTCACAGGGAGAGCGTACAAGTTCCTCAGACAGTGGCCGAACCTGGCACTCTTGCTGCTCCAGGTTGCTGCCGTGTTGCGAAGATTAGCTTCATGTGTCACATGTTCACTGAAACATCACGGCATACAGTGAAATGCATCATTTGTATCAACAACCAACACAGTCTGAGGGTGGGCTGAGGACAGCCTGACAGTGTCACCAACACAGTATGTCCACAACTCGCTCTGTCTTTGGACTGTAACCTGGAGTTAAACTAACCATTGTGCTACCTTACAGAGAATGTGAGGAATTGAACCCGGAGTTACACTAACCACTGTGCTACCTTACAGAGAGTGGGAGGAATTGAACCCGGAGTTACACTAACCACTGTGCTACCTTACAGAGAGTGGGAGGAATTGAACCCGGAGTTACACTAACCATTGTGCTACCTTACGGAGAGTGGGAGGAATTGAACCCGGAGTTACACTAACCATTGTGCTACCTTACAGAGAATGTGAGGAATTGAACCCGGAGTTACACTAACCACTGTGCTACCTTACAGAGAGTGGGAGGAATTGAACCCGGAGTTACACTAACCATTGTGCTACCTTACAGAGAATGTGAGGAATTGAACCCGGAGTTACACTAACCACTGTGCTACCTTACAGAGAGTGGGAGGAATTGAACCCGGAGTTACACTAACCACTGTGCTACCTTACAGAGAGTGGGAGGAATTGAACCCGGAGTTACACTAACCGCTGTGCTACCTTACAGAGAGTGGGAGGAATTGAACCCGGAGTTACACTAACCACTGTGCTACCTTACAGAGAGTGGGAGGAATTGAACCCGGAGTTACACTAACCACTGTGCTACCTTACAGAGAGTGGGAGGAATTGAACCCGGAGTTACACTAACCACTGTGCTACCTTACAGAGAGTGGGAGGAATTGAACCCGGAGTTACACTAACCACTGTGCTACCTTACAGAGAGTGGGAGGAATTGAACCCGGAGTTACACTAACCACTGTGCTACCTTACAGAGAGTGGGAGGAATTGAACCCGGAGTTACACTAACCACTGTGCTACCTTACAGAGAGTGGGAGGAATTGAACCCGGAGTTACACTAACCACTGTGCTACCTTACAGAGAGTGGGAGGAATTGAACCCGGAGTTACACTAACCACTGTGCTACCTTACAGAGAGTGGGAGGAATTGAACCCGGAGTTACACTAACCACTGTGCTACCTTACAGAGAGTGGGAGGAATTGAACCCGGAGTTACACTAACCACTGTGCTACCTTACAGAGAGTGGGAGGAATTGAACCCGGAGTTACACTAACCACTGTGCTACCTTACAGAGAGTGGGAGGAATTGAACCCGGAGTTACACTAACCACTGTGCTACCTTACAGAGAGTGGGAGGAATTGAACCCGGAGTTACACTAACCACTGTGCTACCTTACAGAGAGTGGGAGGAATTGAACCCGGAGTTACACTAACCACTGTGCTACCTTACAGAGAGTGGGAGGAATTGAACCCGGAGTTACACTAACCACTGTGCTACCTTACAGAGAGTGGGAGGAATTGAACCCGGAGTTACACTAACCACTGTGCTACCTTACAGAGAGTGGGAGGAATTGAACCTGGAGTTACACTAACCATTGTGCTACCTTACGGAGAGTGGGAGGAATTGAACCCGGAGTTATACTAACCACTGTGCTACCTTACAGAGAGTGGGAGGAATTGAACCCGGAGTTACACTAACCACGGTGCTACCTTACAGAGAGTGGGAGGAATTGAACCCGGAGTTACACTAACCACTGTGCTACCTTACAGAGAGTGGGAGGAATTGAACCCGGAGTTACACTAACCACTGTGCTACCTTACAGAGAGTGGGAGGAATTGAACCCGGAGTTACACTAACCACTGTGCTACCTTACAGAGAGTGGGAGGAATTGAACCCGGAGTTACACTAACCACTGTGCTACCTTACAGAGAGTGGGAGGAATTGAACCCGGAGTTACACTAACCACTGTGCTACCTTACGGAGAGTGGGAGGAATTGAACCCGGAGTTACACTAACCACTGTGCTACTTGACCCCTCATGAAGAGGAGATTTTCAGCGCAAGGGTTCCTTACCTTCAGCTCCTGCATGGTAAGCTCTTTGCCTTGCTCCCTGGCACTGTCAATCAGAATATCCAAGGCATCGGAGTAATCCTTATCTTGTTTGCTCTGCAGCTTCTCGCTGATGGCTTTTTCCAGGTACTTGTAGAGGTTGTCCCGAGCTCGCATTCCCTACAGGAAAGGGACAGCATTTTCAGACCCACTTGCTTATCATGGGTACATCGAAGCATTCGGTGCATCATAAACACAGGAGATCCCGTAGATGCTGCAAATCCGGAGGGACTCTCACACAAAATGCGGCAGGAGCTCAGCAGGTCAGGCAGCATCGATGGGGAAGAATAAAGGTTCAACGTTTCGAGCCGAGACCCTTCTTCAGAAATGACCTCAACAGAATGCAGCCTGACCTGCTGAGCCCCTCCAGCATTTTGTGTGAGAAAACGTTCAGTGAAATGTGTCGTTTGCATCAACAACCAACACAGTTCAAGGATGTGCTGGGGGAAGCCTGCAAGTATGGCCATGCTTCCAACACCAACATAGCATGCTCACAACATACTAACCCTAACCTGTACGTCTTTGGACTGTGGGAGGAAACCAGAGCACCCAGAGGAAACCCACACAGTCACGGAGAGAACATACAAACTCCTTACAGGCAGCGGCAGGAACAGAACCCCAGTCAGTGTTTGCTGGTGTTGTAAGGCAAACCGCAAGGCCATCATGTCACCCCATGACAGGACAGCCGATTCAGACTCAGTGACAGAATGGTCAAAAGATCGGAACTGTAAGGAGGAAGAAGTTACAGGGAGAAGAAAGAAGGATTTGAAATGACAGGGATAAAAAAGTTTCAAGGATATGTCACAACAAATGGAGCTGAATTAACATCCACTGACATATCACAAGGTGCTGGGGGAGAGGGGTCACTAAGAGACAGTGTGAGGGGGCTGGATTTACATCAGTGGGGATACAGTCAGTGACACAGGGCGCTGGAGGAGGGGGTCACAGTGGGACAGTGTGAGGGAGCTGGATTAATGTCAGTAGGGATACAGCAGTCAAAATTAGTCTGTCATCCGAGAGTCCAATTTAATACATTTTGGAGCTGGATCTAACTTGTACCTTCCTATAGCCGCTGAAGGGGAAGTCCAACGGTAAGGAGAAGAGGTTGGCGATGAGTTGTTCGAAGCTCTCTGACAGGAGATCGAGATCTTCCTCGGAGACACGGAAACCCAGCAGGACGCGGACTGCAATGCGGAAGGTGAGCTTCTTGGCCTGCTGGTAGACAGTGATGGGTTCTCCACTGCTGCTCCAGTCCCTAATCCCATCCTGGATTGCTTGCTGGATCTTTGGAAGGTAGCACTCCAAAGCCTCATGGCTGAACACTTTGGCGAAGATCTAGGAATTGGAAAGAACACAAACCATGTTACACTTCTCCTGCGAGTCTGTCTGGACCGTCTGCTGTATTCAGTGCAGGCTCTTCTGCATCGAGTCCTAGAACACAGAAACAGACAGCCTTCTCCCATCGACCTGCAACCAGACCATAGCCCTTCATACCCTTACCATCCATGTACCTATCCAAATTTATATTAAATGTTTAAATCCAATTTGCCTGCACCAGTGCTGCTGGCAGCTTGTTCCACATTCTCACCACCCTCTGGGTGAAGACATTCCCCCTCAAGTTCCTCTTCATCATTTCACCTTTCACCCTTAACCCATGACCTCTAGTGCGAGTCCCCGCCCAACCTCAATGGAAAAAGCCTGTTTGTGTTACCTTATCTCTACCCCTATATCACGTCTTTGGTGAGGCCACTCCCAGGGTGGAGGAGCAACACCTCATATTCCCTCTGGGTGGTCTCCAACCTGACAATGTGAATATTAATTTTTCTAACTTCTGGCAACTTCAGCCCTTCCATGTTTTGTTCTTTATTCCTTTCTTCATTCTTTCTCCCTTCATACCCCTTCTCTTTTCCTCGGCTGCCCTCTTGCTCCCCTCATCCTTCCTTTCCAATATCCTCTCCTAGCAGATTCCCTCTTCTTCCACCTATCACTTCCCAGCTTCTCACTTCGTCCCCTCTCCCTCACCTATCCACCTCCCCCATCACTTGGTCACACCTATCACCTGCCAGCTTGTACTCCTTCTCCTCATCCTACCCTCCTATTCTGGCTTCTTCCCCCTTCCTTTCCAGTCCTGATGAAGACCATAAGTAAGAGGCAGAATTAGGCCATTCTCCTGCCTTCTCCCCCTGTAACTTTTGATACCCCTACTAATTAAGAACCGAATCAACCTCCACTTTAAATATACCCAATAACTGTGGCAGTGAACTCCAGAGACTTACCACCCTCTGGCTAAAGAAATTCTTCCTCACCTCTGTTCTAAAGGGACGTCTTTCTATTCTGAGGCTGTGTCCTCTGGTCCTAGACTTCTCCCAATATAGGAAACCTTAAGGGTAGCTGGGTGGAGATACATCTCTACCAAAGGTGCTCCTTCCCTCTGCTAACCTGCTGGTCCCTTTCAGCAAGGTGTAGCACTGCTTAACCCCCAGTTCAGGGTCACATGAAGCCATGGGAACAGGTGGTGCAGATCACAAGTCCTGGTTACGCGACCACTGACACCAAGCAGACAATCTCTGAAGAGTATTGATAACGTCTGGGGTCACCTGTTTTGTAAAGACACTGCCCAGCAGAAGGCAATGGCAAACCACTTCTGTAGAAAAATTTGCCAAGAACAATCATGGTCACAAGACCATAACCACCCACATAATGCGACATGGCACATAATGATGATGATGATGAAGGGTCTCAGTCCGAAACGTCAACTCTCTATTCCCCTCCATAGACGCTGCCTGACCTGCTGAATTCCTCCAGCGTTTGTGTATGTGTTGCCCTGGATTTCCAGCATCTGCAGAATCTCTTGTGGTTATGACCATTAACCATGCTTTGAACTGATGCTGGAGGAGGGATCGTGCCTTTAGTAGTTAGAGTTTGGTCTGCCTTAGGACTGATCCAGAGGGCAAACAGCAGGTAACCATGTCGCCACACGACGCAGTTACAACCAGCCACTGTAATCTGACACACAGTGATCGGAAATCACGAGAGGATCCTGATCACCTGGGCCAGTGAGCCAAGGAATAACAGTCAGAGTTTAACTCAAATCAATGTGAGGCAGCACAGTAGCGTCACGGATAGAATAATGTTTCACAGTACCAGCGACGCGGGTTCAATTCCTGCCACTGCCTATAAGGAGTTCGTACATTCTGGCCATAACTGCTCTAGTTCATTACGAACTTTTAAGAGATGTTTAGATAAGCACACGAATGTGTAGAAAGCATAAGGATAAAGGATATGGATGAGATTATTTGGCCATTTGATTACTACCGTAATTGGGTCAGTACAACAGTGTGGGGTAAAGGGCCTGTTCCTGTGCTGTACTGTTCAATGTTCTGTGCCCTTTGATGAGGAGGGTCATGATGAGGGATGTAGCATTACAGTAAAGGGGTGTAAGGTTACAGTGAGGGGAGATAAGGTCACATTGAGGAGTGTAGGTTCACAGTGTGAGGGTATAAGGTCACATTGAGGGATGTAGGTCATGGTGAGGGGTGTAGGTTCACGGTGAGGGGTGTAGGTTCACGGTGAGGGGTGTAGGCTCACTGTGAGAGGTGTAGGTTCACGGTGCGGGGTGTAGGTTCATGGTGAGGGGTGTAGGTTCACAGTGTGGGGTGTAGGTTCACAGTGAGGGGTGTAGGTTCACGGTGAAGGGTGTAGGGGTCACGATCAGGGGTGTAGGGTCACAGTGAGGGGTGTAGGGTCACAGTGAGGGGTGTAGGTTCACGGTGTGGGGTGTAGGTTCACAGTGAGGGGTGTAAGTTCATGGTGAAGGGTGTAGGGGTCACGATCAGGGGTGTAGGGTCATAGTGAGGGGTATAGGTTCACGGTGAATGGTGTAGGTTCACAGTGAGGGGTGTAGGTTCACGGTGAGGGGTGTAGGTCACGGTGAGGGGTGTAAGGTCACAGTGAAGGGTGTAGGGTCACGGTAAGGGGTGTAGGGTCACAGTGAGGGGTGTAGGTCACGGTGAGGGGTGTAGGGTCACAGTGAGGGGTGTAGGTTCACGGTGAGTGGTGTAGGTTCACAGTGAGGGGTGTAGGTTCACGGTGAGTGGTGTAGGTCACGGTGAGGGGTGTAGGTCACGGTGAGGGGTGTAAGGTCACAGTGAAGGGTGTAGGGTCACGGTGAGGGGTGTAGGGTCATGGTGAGGGGTGTAGGTCACGGTGAGGGGTGTAGGGTCACAGTGAGGGGTGTAGGGTCACAGTGAGTGGTGTAGGATCACAGTGAGGGGTGTAAGGTCACGGTGAGGGGTGTAGGGTCACAGTGAGGGGTGTAGGTTCACGGTGAGGGATGTAGGGTCACAGTGAGGGGTGTAGGTCATGGTGTGGGGTGTAGGTTCACAGTGAGGGGTGTAGGTTCACAGTGAGGGGGTGCAAGGTCACGGTGAGGGGTGTAGGGGTCACAGTGTGGGGTGTAGGTTCACGGTGAGGGATGTAGGTTCACGGTGAGGGGTGTAGGTCATGGTGAGGGCTGTAGGTCACGGTGAGGGGTGTAGGTCACGGTGAGGGGTGTAGGTCATGGTGAGGGGTGTAGGTCACGGTGAGGGGTGTAGGTCATGGTGAGGGGTGTAGGTCACGGTGAGGGGTGTAGGGTCACAGTGAGGAGTGTAGGTTCACAGTGAGGGGGTGCAAGGTCACGGTGAGGGGTGTAGGGGTCACAGTGTGGGGTGTAGGTTCACGGTGAGGGGTGTAGGGTCACAGTGTGGGGTGTAGGTTCACAGTGAGGGATGTAGGTTCACGGTGAGGGCTGTAGGTCATGGTGAGGGGTGTAGGGTCACAGTGAGGGGTGTAGGGTCACAGTGAGGGGTGTAGGTCATGGTGAGGGGTGTAGGGTCACAGTGAGGGGTGTAGGTTCATGGTGAGTGGTGTAGGTTCACAGTGAGGGGTGTAGGGTCACAGTGAGGGGTGTAGGTCACGGTGAGGGGTGTAGGGTCACAGTGAGGGGTGTAGGGTCACAGTGAGGGGTGTAGGTCACGGTGAGGGGTGTAGGGTCACAGTGAGGGGTGTAGGTTCACGGTGAGTGGTGTAGGGTCACAGTGAGGGGTGTAGGGTCACAGTGAGGGGTGTAGGGTCACAGTGAGGGGTGTAGGTCACGGTGAGGGGTGTAGGTCACGGTGAGGGGTGTAGGGTCACAGTGAGGGGTGTAGGGTCACAGTGAGGGGTGTAGGTCACGGTGAGGGGTGTAGGGTCACAGTGAGGGGTGTAGGTCACGGTGAGGGGTGTAGGGTCACAGTGAGGGGTGTAGGTTCACGGTAAGTGGTGTAGGTTCACGGTGAGGGGTGTAGGGTCACAGTGAGGGGTGTAGGTCACAGTGAGGGGTGTAGGTCACGGTGAGGGGTGTAGGGTCACAGTGAGGGGTGTAGGGTCACAGTGAGGGGTGTAGGTCACGGTGAGGGGTGTAGGTTCACGGTGAGGGGTGTAGGGTCACAGTGAGGGGTGTAGGTCACGGTGAGGGGTGTAGGGTCACAGTGAGGGGTGTAGGTTCACGGTGAGGGATGTAGGTTCACAGTGAGGGGTGTAGGGTCACAGTGAGGGGTGTAGGTCACGGTGAGGGGTGTAGGGTCACAGTGAGGGGTGTAGGTCACGGTGAGGGATGTAGGTTCACAGTGAGGGGTGTAGGGTCACAGTGAGGGGTGTAGGTCACGGTGAGGGGTGTAGGGTCACAGTGAGGGGTGTAGGTCACGGTGAGGGGTATAGGGTCACAGTGAGGGGTGTAGGGTCACAGTGAGGGGTGTAGGTCACAGTGAGGGGTGTAGGTCACGGTGAGGGGTGTAGGGTCACAGTGAGGGGTGTAGGGTCACAGTGAGGGGTGTAGGTCACGGTGAGGGGTGTAGGGTCACAGTGAGGGGTGTAGGTTCACGGTAAGTGGTGTAGGTTCACGGTGAGGGGTGTAGGGTCACAGTGAGGGGTGTAGGTCACGGTGAGGGGTGTAGGGTCACAGTGAGGGGTGTAGGTTCACGGTGAGTGGTGTAGGTTCACAGTGAGGGGTGTAGGTTCACGGTGAGGGGTGTAGGTTCACAGTGAGGGGTGTAGGTCATGGTGAGGGGTGTAGGTCACGGTGAGGGGTGTAGGTCATGGTGAGGGGTGTAGGTTCACAGTGAGGGGTGTAGGTCATGGTGAGGGGTGTAGGGGTCACAGTGTGGGGTGTAGGTTCACGGTGAGGGATGTAGGTTCACAGTGAGGGGTGTAGGGTCACAGTGAGGGGTGTAGGTCACGGTGAGGGGTGGAGGGTCACAGTGAGGGGTGTAGGGTCACAGTGAGGGGTGTAGGTCACGGTGAGGGGTGTAGGGTCACAGTGAGGGGTGTAGGTTCACGGTGAGTGGTGTAGGTTCACAGTGAGGGGGTGCAAGGTCATGGTGAGGGGTGTAGGGGTCACAGTGTGGGGTGTAGGTTCACGGTGAGGGATGTAGGTTCACAGTGAGGGGTGTAGGGTCACAGTGAGGGGTGTAGGTCACGGTGAGGGGTGTAGGGTCACAGTGAGGGGTGTAGGTCACGGTGAGGGGTATAGGGTCACAGTGAGGGGTGTAGGGTCACAGTGAGGGGTGTAGGTTCACGGTGAGTGGTGTAGGTTCACGGTGAGGGGTGTAGGGTCACAGTGAGGGGTGTAGGTCACGGTGAGGGGTGTAGGGTCACAGTGAGGGGTGTAGGTTCACGGTGAGTGGTGTAGGTTCACAGTGAGGGGTGTAGGGTCACAGTGAAGGGTGTAGGTCACGGTGAGGGGTGTAGGGTCACAGTGAGGAGTGTAGGTTCACGGTGAGTGGTGTAGGTTCACAGTGAGTGGTGTAGGTTCACAGTGAGGGGTGTAAGGTCACGGTGAGGGTTGTAGGTTCACAGTGAGGGGTGTAAGGTCACGGTGAGGGGTGTAGGGTCACAGTGAGGGGTGTAGGTTCACGGTGAGTGGTGTAGGTTCACAGTGAGGGGTGCAAGGTCATGGTGAGGGGTGTAGGGGTCACAGTGTGGGGTGTAGGTTCACGGTGAGGGATGTAGGTTCACAGTGAGGGGTGTAGGTCATGGTGAGGGGTGTAGGGTCACAGTGAGGAGTGTAGGTTCACGGTGAGTGGTGTAGGTTCACAGTGAGTGGTGTAGGTTCACAGTGAGGGGTGTAAGGTCACGGTGAGGGGTGTAGGTTCACGGTGAGGGGTGTAAGGTCACGGTGAGGGGTGTAGGGTCACAGTGAGGGGTGTAGGTTCACGGTGAGTGGTGTTAAGGTCACAGTGAGGGGTGCAAGGTCATGGTGAGGGGTGTAGGGGTCACAGTGTGGGGTGTAGGTTCACGGTGAGGGGTGTAGGTTCACAGTGAGGGGTGTAGGTCATGGTGAGGGGTGTAGGGTCACAGTGAGGGGTGTAGGGTCACAGTGAGGGGTGTAGGTCACGGTGAGTGGTGTAGGGTCACAGTGAGGGGTGTAGGTCACGGTGAGGGGTGTAGGGTCACAGTGAGGGGTGTAGGTTCATGGTGAGTGGTGTAGGTTCACAGTGAGGGGTGTAGGGTCACAGTGAGGGGTGTAGGTCACGGTGAGGGGTGTAGGGTCACAGTGAGGGGTGTAGGTTCACGGTGAGGGATGTAGGTTCACAGTGAGGGGTGTAAGGTCATGGTGAGGGGTGTAGGTTCACAGTGAGGGGTGTAGGTTCACAGTGAGGGGTGTAAGGTCATGGTGAGGGGTGTAGGTTCACAGTGAGGGGTGTAGGTTCACAGTGAGGGGTGTAGGTTCACAGTGTGGGGTGTAGGTTCATGGTGAGGGGTGTAGGTCATGGTGAGGAGTGTAGGTTCATGGTGAGGAGTGTAGGTTCACAGTGTGGGTTGTAGGTTCATGGTGAGGGGTGTAGGGGTCATGATCAAGTGTGTAGGGTCACAGTGAGGGTTGTAGGGGTCACAGTGAGAGGTGTAGGGGTCATGATGAGGGGTGTAGGGTCACAGTGAGGGGTGTCGTGTTCATGGGAGGTGTTGTTTTGTCACAGTGAGGAGGTAAGGTACTGAGGGTTAAATTCAGAAGCTGACACTGCCGTGTCTGTTGAGCATTGGAGCAGGCCTCCCCTCTGCAGTCCCAGCAGTTAGCAGCGCACACAGCTCTCTCAATCGGCCATTGTCTCCAGGGCAGACCGGGACCGCAGCCTGTAGACTGGGATCTCTCAAACCCACGGGAAGTGCAGGCTCAGTGCCTGACCTTTCCAGGCTGCCTCGCTGCAGAATGGTTCCCCTCATCAGTACAGAGGTAAGATTTTCCTGGCTCTGACTCTTTGTGTTTATATAATTCACTTTCAGCTCTCAGCTCATTCCAATAATGTCCACGGTTCAATGCCGTTCCACCCAACAGCTTCCCTCGTTATCTCAATCTGTCCTAACTTTATCCACTCTGTAGCTCCTGAGGCAAGGGGCACAGGGAATTCTCAGAGTTACCGAGCCAAAGTGGGAGCACATGGGACTTACAGGTGCTGGAGACATCAGAGACTGCAGATAATGGATCACAAGAGACTGCAGAGGGCCGTAGATGTGGCCAGTTCCATTGCAGGCCCAACCTCCCCACCGTCGAGGATATCTTATTTATTGATTTAGTGACACAGCTCGCAATAGGCCCCTCCAGTCCTTCGAGCCACACCGCCCAGCAGCCCCCGACAACCCTGATTTAACCCTGACCGAACCACGGGACAATTTACAATGACCAATGAACCTAGCCAATTTGTCTTTGGACCGTGGAAGGAAACAGGAGAAACTGGAGCTTCAAGAAGGTGACGTCCATCATTAAGGACCCTCACCACCCAGGAGATGCCTTCTTCAAAGTAAATGTTTTAAACACTCAATGCTTCAGGAACAACTTCTTCCCCTCTGCCTTCAGATCTCTGGATGGACATGAACACTACCTCACTATTCCTTATACGCTATTAGTTTGACTTTGTAATATTTAATGCCTTTGCACTCTTCTGCTGCCTCTAAAGAATACATTTCACATCACATAAAACAGTGCTAATAAATTTGATTCTCATTGTGGAGCAAAAATAAAATTATGGAGGAACTCAGCAGATCTGGTCACCGAATTATAGGAAAGATGTCAACAAAATAGAGAGAATACAGAGAAGATTTACTAGAATGTTACCTGGGTTTCAGCACCTAAGTTACAGGGAGGGGTTGAACAAGTTAGGTCTTTATTCTTTGGAGCGTAGAAGGTTGAGGGGGGACTTGATAGAGGTATTTAAAATTAAGAGGGGGATAGATAGAGTTGACGTGGATAGGCTTTTTCAATTAAGAGTAGGGGAGATTCAAACAAGAGGACATGAGTTGAGAGTTAGGGGGCAAAAGTTTAAGGGTAACACGAAGGGGAATTTCTTTACTCAGAGAGTGGTAGCTGTGTGGAACGAGCTTCTAGTAGAAGTGGTAGAGGCAGGTTTGTTATTGTCATTTAAAGTAAAATTGGATAGGTATATGGACAGGAAAGGAATGGAGGGTTATGGGCTGAGTGCAGGCCGGTGGGACTAGGTGAGAGCAAGCGTTCGGCACGGACTAAAAGGGCCGAGATGGCCTGTTTCCTTGTAATGGTTATATGGTTATCATGTAAGCATCTAGAACACAAAGCAGTACAGCCATTCGGCCCACGATGTTGCGCCAAACTTTACTCTAAAATTAATGTAACAAAGGCTGCAGTGTGACAGGGAGAACAGGCAATGTTTTGGGTCAAGGACACTTCGTCAGGACTAGGAGGAGAGGAAGGGTCTTGACCCAAAACATCCAATGTTCATTTCCCTCCTCGCCTGCTGAGTCCCTCCAGAAGATTGCTCTTAGTTCGAGCTTCCAGGAGTTGAGGGAACGACGATTCATACCACTGTGGCGGAGAGGAACTGCCACCAATCAGTTAGACCCCTGCTCTGTGGGCCAAAATCAACACGGTACCACCAGGATAAAGGACCTCCCAAACCCAACCCCCAGCCCAAGAGAGTGATAGTGAAGGTGGAAGCCTGTGACCAGCGATCGGCGCTGGAACCCCTGCAGTGTGTTACTGATCTGGATATGAGTGCATCAGTATTCCGGTCACCCAACTCGAGTAGAAAGGGGTTGTCTATTGGTACATTCTCTGATGGCTGTAGAGGCCGATCTGGGATTCACATATTCTGCAGCAGTGTGTGCGAGGGTAAGTGTGGCTGTGGTTAGTGGTTAGGTCTTTTAGTTGTTCCTTCTCTCCTTTCACAGCTGCCACTTGTTCAACAATAGTGTGCAATGTCTTCTTGGTTTTAGAAGTCATGTTGAGTTTCTTCAGGCTGATTTTGATGTTATCTTTCAAGTGTTTCCTTTTCCCAACAGGGATTCGCTGACTTTCCTTCAACTGTGAGTGAAGGATCTGTCAGGGGAGATGTGAGTTTGGCATTGGATGATATGACCTGTCCATTGGAGTTGGAATTGCTTTATTATGGTGGAGATGCTGTTCACATTGGCCTCCTCCAGTACTCTGTCATTAGTTCATCTGTCCTTCCAGCTGTCCCAAAGTACAATACACTGCACCACAGTGTCCCAGTGTGACTGTAGGCTTGTAAAGCACTGCACCACAGTGTCCCAGTGTGACTGTAGGCTTGTAAAACACTGCAATACAGTGTCCCAGTGTGACTGTAGGGTTGTAATACACTGCAATACAGTGTCCCAACATAACTGTAGGCTTGTAATATTCTGAACTACAGCTTCCCAGTGTGACTGTAGGGTTGTAATACACTGCAATAGACTGTCCCAACGTAACTGTAGGCTTGTAATATTCTGAACTACAGCTTCCCAGTGTAACTGTAGAGTTGTAATACACTGCAATACAGTGTCCCAACATAACTGTAGGCTTGTGTAAAGCACTGCAATAGACTGTCCCAATGTAACTGTAGGCTTGTAATATTCTGAACTACAGCTTCCCAGTGTAACTGTAGGGTTGTAATACACTGCAATAGACTGTCCCAATGTAACTGTAGGCTTGTAATATTCTGAACTACAGCTTCCTAGTGTAACTGTAGGCTTCCAGTACAATATGCTGAAGATTTTCCACACACCGTCAGCTTGCGACCTAACACATGGCGACTCACAATATAACAAGCTGTGGGTGTGATATAAAACGAAGCTCACAGTGTGAGGGACACATTCATCAATTACGTTCGCTTGTAAAAATAGCTGTCATTATTCAGCTCACTTGTGAATGCTGGGAACCTCACCCCAGGTACAGAAGCACGGAACAGATTTTAAAAAAAGCAAGCTGGTTATCTCCTCAGGCTCTCTCTTGGTCTCGGAAAAGCAGAGCATGACTCTTCCACTTGCTCCGGAAGTTCAGCTGCAGCTTTATAAAACTCTGGGTAGGCTGCGTCACCCCAGTATAGGAAGGATGTCCAGGTTTTGGAGAGGGCACAAGAGAGTTACCAGGATTGCCTGGGATAGAGGGTGTGTGCTATAATGAAAAACTGAACAAAATTGCATTGATTTCCCTGGAGCAGCAAAGGTCGAGGAGAGATGTGATGGAGGATTACGAGATTGTAAGAACCGTAGACAGACAGTATCTTTGTCCCAGGGTGGAAATGTTTAATACCAGAGGGCATGCTTTTAAGGTGAGAGGGGGTTCATTTCAAAGGTGAGTGCTGGGTGCCTGGAATGCCCTGCCAGGGGTGGTGATGGAGGCAGATACTTTAGGGATGTTTAAGAAAGGTTTAGATAGGCTCGTGAATATGAGGGAAGTGGAAGGAAATGGACATTGTGTGGGCAGAAGCAATTAGTTTAATTGGCCATTTGATTTCTACGATATTTGGTTCAGCACCGCGTAGTGGATAGAGTGCCTGTTCCTGTCCTGTCCTGTACTCTTCTAGGTTGTGTGGGCACTAGCCTCCCCACCAGCAATGCATCTTCAAGAAGTGATGCAGCTAGAAGGTTGCACCCATCGGTAGATACCCTCGCCACTCAGCACATGCCCTCTTCTCATTGCTATCATCGAGGAAGAGGCACAGGGGCTTGAAGACACACATTCAACATTGTAGAAACAGCTTCTTCCCCTCTAATATCTGAATGGACAATGAACCTCACTATTTTGCTCTCTTTTCAGTGTGAACTGCCTGTTCCGACAGCTCCCTCCTGAAAAGCTCTATCGGGCTGTTAAACAAAACTTCACACCTTCTTAAAAGTTTCTTTCCCCAGACAGTTATTCAAATCAATCATTCTGGTTAGCCCGCCTGCACCCAGCTCTCTCTATTACCCCCGTCACTACACTGTAAATGCTTACAGCCACTTTTTATAATGCTCTTTGCATTGCTGGGGGCAGCCTGCAAGAGTCACCATGTGCCAACATAGCATGCCCACAATTCACTAATCCTGATCGGCCATAACCTTCTCTGGGCTGCGTGGTGTAGCGAGGGTGGAAGTTTCTTCCTGAGCAATCCTTTCGTTGTTATTCCTTTGATTAGAAATTTCCCTGTTGTCATTCTGCTGTAAGCCGGGCACCTTTAGCCAAGTCTCCTCTCCACACCAAGGTTCGCCCATTTATGCCTTATGAGGACAGGCTGAGTGAGTAAAGCAGAGAAGGAGGACGAGAGGTGACTTGATAGAGTGTACAAGATGATACGAGGCATAGATAGAAAGGACATCCAGAGACTTCTTCCCAGAAATGGCTAATAGCAGGGGGACATAACTTGAAGGTGATTGGAGGGAAGTATAGAGGGGATATCAGAGGTAGGTTTTTTACACAGACAGTGGCGGGTTCATGGAACGCATTGCCAAAGCTGATGGTAAAGGTAGATATATTAGGGGCATTTAAGAAACGTTTCTCTTCTCCTTACCTGCCTATTGCCTTCCTCTGGTGCCCCTTCTCCTTCCCTTTCTCCCAGGGCCCACTCTTGCCTCCTGTCAAGATCCCTTCTTCAGCCCTTTACCTTTTCTACCCATCACCTCCCAGCTTCTCACTTCATTCCCTTACCTCACTCACCCACCTTTTCCCTCACCTGATCTCACGTATCACCCGCCAGCTCATCCTCCTTCCCCTCCCCCACCTTCTTATTCTGCTTTTCCCTCCCCCCCCCTTCCTTTCCAGTCCTGATGAAGGGCTTTGGCCCAAAATATTGACCATTTATTCCCCTCCATAGATGCTGCCTGACCAGCTGATTTCCTCCAGTATTTTGTGTATGTTGCTCTTATTTAGGGACATGAATTATGGAGGGCTATGCAAGAGGGAATGGTTAGAATTATCTTATAGTAGGTTGAAAGGTCAGCATAACATCATTTGTAGAAGGGTCTGTACAACGCTGTAATATTCTGTTCTATGTTCATATTTGCTGCATAATTGGCTACTCCCTCAAACCCTTTTCCCCTCTCTACATGGACAGTGAAGGATTTACCTTGGATTGGCTCAAGTTAGATACTTGAATAGGCATCTCCTCTGCGTTACATGCAACTACTGCGCCCTCTGCTGAACTTCTGGCACCATTGCAGCTCGATGGCAAGAGGATCAGGGCAGCAGTGGCGCGACTGGTCCTCAGTATCAAGATTTCAAGACGTCTCACTCTGCAAACTCAGCTCACAATTCTTAGCACTGTTCCCTCTTAGGAGTATTTGATGGCTATGGGCCTGTATCCATTGGAGTTTAAAAGAATGACGGGGGGGTGGGGGGGGGAATCCCATTGAAAACTATCAAATATTGTAAGGTATAGATAGAGTGGATGTGTAGAGGATGTTTCATCTAAAGCAGGTGATCAGGAGGTTCTTGATTAGCAAGGGTGTCAAAGGTTATGGGGAAAAGACAGGAGAATGGGGTTGCGAGGGATCATAAATCAGCCATGATAGAATGGCGGAGAAGACTTGATGGGCTAAATGGCTTAATGCTGCTCCTATGTCTTATGGTCTTGTAGCCTCATTGAAAGACCTAGATAGGGTGGACACACAGAGGATGTTTCCGATAGTGGGAGAGTCTAGAACCAGAGGGAAGAGCCTCAGAGTACAAGGACTTCCCTTTAAAAGAGAAGGTATTTCTTTAGCCAGAGGGTGGTGAATCTGTGAAATTCATTGGCACGGGTGGCTGTTGAACCCAAGTCATCAGGCATATTCAAACTGATGGGTTCTTGATTAGTAAGGGCATCATATTATGGGAAGAAGGCAGGAAACTGGGGAGAAGGTAGGAGAATTATTCAGTAGAGCCTTAAATTCAGAAGAGCTTAAGAGATCAAAACTGCAGGTGCACAAGTTCTTGCACAGTTGGAGGACTGGAAGGGGTTAGACCAGAGGGGGAGAAGGAAATTTAAACACCAAGATGGGAAGCTTAAAATGAAAGCTTTTTATATAGGACTATACATATTAGGACAATCTTATCCTACAACCATCAGGCTCCTGAGCCAGTGTGGATAACTTCACTCACCACCACTCTGAACTGACTCCATAACAGTCAGACTCAGTTTCAAGATCTCTGCAACTCATGTCCTCAGTAATTTTTTTTTTTTGTGTGGCTTCTCTTCTTTTGTACATTGTTCTGGTAGTCTGTTCATGTATAGTTTTTCACAAATTCTACTGTATATCTTTATTTTCTTTTAAATGCCTGCAAGAAAATGAATCTCAGGGTAGTATATGGTGACATTTATTTTGAAAATAAATTTACTTTGACTTTGAAATTTGGATGACTCCTAATTTGCAAAGAATTGAAGACCCTGTTGAGGAGTGCTGAGTAGAGTCATGAAGCACTACAACACAAAAACAGGTCCTTCAGTCCATCTAGTCTGATATTTTTGCCTCGTCTTATCGAACAGCCCTCCATACCCCTCCAATCCTTGTACCTATCCAAACTTCTCTTAAATGGTGAAATCAAACCCAAATCCACCATATCTACTGGTACTCATTTCAAACTCTTACCACCCTCTGAGAAGTTCCTCCTCATGTTCCCGTTAAACATTTCACCTTTCACCCTTAACTCCTGAGTTCTCATCTCACCCAACCCCGTTTGAATTTACCCTATCAATACCCTTCATCGGGTGGCAGAGTGGAGATACGTCTCTGCCAAAGGAGGTGTAAGGTGCTCCCTCCCTCCGCTAGCCTGCAGGTCACCCTTGGGTAAGATGTGGCACCTGCTTAGTCCCCAATGAGGGTCATGTGAAGCCATGGGAGCAGGTGGTGGATGGTCGTATGAGCAGCTGGTGCAGATCACATGTCCTGATTAAGTGGCCACTGACGCCAGATAGACAATGTCTGAAGAGGATTGGTAATGGCTGATAATTGATAATTGATATTAACAATCATGGTCATCGCCCACATCATACAACAGAGCACATAATGATGATGGTGGTGTATTACCCTCACAGTTCTGTAAATGTCGATCATATACCCCCGAACAGCAAGGCCAGAAGTTAAAAACAAAACCATTCTGTATGGGGCAGTGCGGGTTAGGGTTTCCTCTGTCAAGGATGCTGAAACATTATATAATTTTCTTTCACAGTCGTGGTAGCCCTGTAAGGTGTCCTCCCTTGGATCAGAGCAGTTTAGAAAAGGAATGATTTTTTCAAGAAAACATTTGACTTAATATGAATAGAACTAAGCTGCCTTATCATTGTCACAGATACCATTAAGAAGTGAGGCAACATCATCCAATCATAGAGTCATGCAACATGAAACAGGCCCTTCGGCTAACGAAGATTCCTATCTCATCTAGTACCATTTGCCCACATTTGGCCCATATCCCGCTGGGGTTCCCACCCTTTTTTATGCCATGGACCAATACCATTAACTGAGTGGTCTGTGGGTGCCAGTATGGGAACACCCCCCCGCCACTCTAAATCTTTCCTTTCTGTGCACCTACCCAAATCTCCTTTAAATCTTCCTACTCTCTCCCTAAGCCTATGCCTTCTAGTTCTTGACCAACACTCACAAAATTCTGGGGGAACTCAGCAGGTCAGGCAGCATCTATGGAGGGGAATAGGCAGTCAATAGTCATGAGGACTGGAAAGGAAGGGGGCAGAAGCCGGCGGAAGAAGAAGGTGGGAGGGAAAAGGAAGGAGTACACGCTGGCAGGTGATTGGAAGAAGGTATGGGGAGGGGTATGTTTTTTATACAGAGAGTGGTGGGTGTGTGGAACACTCTGCCAGGAGCCATGGTAGAAGCATTAGGGAATCTAAAAGACTCTTAGATAAGGAAATAGATAAAAGGAAAATGGAGGACTGGGAGAGGGAAGGATAGGAAGAGTAGGTTAAAATGTGAGCCAAATGGTCTGTCCTGTTTTACGTTCTCAAAGTGCTGCACTAGTCACAGTGAGGTTTCTAGATAGTACTGAGGGATGATGAGTGCAATATCAACTTCCCTCCATGATTCCTCCAATATCCTCTCTGTTCACGTCCTGCAGAGCTTGTCCTCAGCCTCCCTATGCCTGGCAAATTGCACTGGTCACCCAATGCAGTGATCTACTTTAGCAAACTCAGAAAGAGATATGGTGCACGCGATGACATCATCGTCTGTGTAGCTTCCACAGGCCAAGCACCTACTGCACAGAGGTGAAATAGACAGCTTTTAGCCTTTTCTCCTTGGAGCGACGGAGGATGAGAGGTGACCTGATAGAGGTGTATAAGATGATGAGAGGCATTGATCATATGGAGAGTCAGAGACTTTTTCCCAGGGCTGAAATGGCTAGCACGAGGGGGATAGTTTTAAGGTGCTTGGAAATAGGTACCAAAGGGATGTCAGGGGTAAGTTTTTCACACAGAGAGTGGTGGGTGCGTGAAAGCACTGCCAGCGATGGTGGTGGAAGAGGATACAAAAGGTCTTTTAAGAGCCTCTTAGATAGGTACATGGAGCTTAGAAAAATAGACGGCTATGTGGTAGGGAAACACCATTTTCTCTATTGGGCCCTAAGGTCCTCATTGCTTCTTCTTTTACATAAGCACTACCTCATTATCCCTTTTTCCTTTATAGTTTACACTAATATTCGCACAGTACTGCTGTTACAAAACAACAAACTTCACATCATGCACGAGTTCCCAGCCTGGGGTCTACGGACCCCTTGCTTGATGGCATTGGTCCATAGAATGAACCCCAAATGGATCTGACTCTGATTGTGATATCCCTGCGAACCTTGCAATGTCGCAAGCAGGACACGAAGGCACAGGGCACCGGGGGGAGCTTGCAGCCGACCGCATCGGGTGGACAAGGATCCTGAAACAACAGCTTAAGTCAGGCGAGGAAATATTCCTGAAAGCGGCAGAAGACAAACGAGCCCGTAGAAACGGATGCTGCCTCTCCAGCGGAGCTGAAGCCACTAATAGATGGGACGGCCACTCTCACACTGGTCTCGCCCGTCACAGACAGTGCCTGCACCAACAACAGAGAGAGCTGGGATGCAACATCCACGGTCAACCTCGGCCACTGTGAAACCCGGCACGTCGTTGGGTCGTGAAGGTACAGAGTCATAGAACACTATGGCACACAAACAGTCTGTGTTGGTTGTGGATGGAAATGTCACATTTAGCTGTATGTTTCGACATACATGTGATACGTAACTCTGAATCTGAAACTGAATACAACCTGCTGCTCCAGATGTCCTCCAACTCCACTCTTCAGTTATCATCAACATAATTGAAGTTGAGAGTTGGGGGGAGGGGTGGGTGGAATGATCTATGGGAGCTTTGCAGCAGAAAGCTTTTTTATACACTGAACAGTAGGGGCCTGGGACAGGCAGCCAGGGGTGGTGGAGGCCGACATGATAGTGGTGTTTAAGAGAGTGGTGACCGCGTAAATATGCAGAGATCGATGGGATATGGACCATGTATAGGCAGGAAGGATTTAGCTTAATTTGGCATCGTGCTCAGTACAACAGTGTGGGGTGAAGGGCTTGTTCTCATGCTGTACTGTTCTATATTTGCGTTGCCCTCTAGCTCACCTGCATCTATGAATCATTTTCTCCAGGCATTCTAACACCCAGAATTACATTTCTTCACACTTCTCTTTCTTAAACCTTTTTTTTTCAAAGTTTGTTCATCTCATTCAGCACCACAGCTGGTGAATGTGGATCTCTTGGGGCGGATTGTATCATTAGGCCATTGAGTCATTAGCTGCGTACGATGAGTTATACTAAAGGCAGAAACACATCATTGAACATATCGAGCTATGCCGGAGGAACTCAGCAGGTCAGGCAGCATCTATGGAGGGGAGTAAACAGCCCACGTTTCAGGACAAGAACCTTCATCAGGACTGGAAAGGAAGGGGGCAGAAACCAGACTAAGAAGGTAGGGGCAGGGGAAAGAATTCAAGCTGGCAGGTGATAAGTGAGAGCAGGTGAGGTGGAAAGTGGGTGGGTGGAGAAAGGATGATGAAGCGAGAAGCTGGGAGGTGATGGGTGGGAGAGGTACAGGAATCTGAAAGGAGAGGACAGTGGAACATTGGAGAAAGGGGGAACTAAAGAGAGGTGATGGTAGGTGAGAAGAAGAGTAGGGGTGGGAGGGTAACCAGAATAGGGATTGGAAAAAGAGAGAAGGGGAAATGTGCAGAGCTTACCAGAAGTTGGAGAAATTGATGTTCATGACCAGGTTGGAGGCTACACGGGTGGAATATGAGGTGCAGCTCCTCCAACCTGAGTTTAGCCTCATTGTGGCAGTAGTAGGTGGACACCAAAAGACGTTTCATTATGAACATATCAAGGTGGACACCAACAGAATTATGACTGACTTTGATATTTTTTTCCATAATATTTTCCTGCCCTCTCCCCATTACCCTTAACAAAAAAGAACCTCTCAATCCCTACCTTTATGAAACCTTCAATGGCAACACATTCCACAGATTCTCTGGCAAAGAAATTCTTCCTCACCTCAGATTTGAAGGTATGTCCTTTATTGTGAGACTGAGCTATCTGTACCTGGACCCTCCCACTGCTGGAAAACATCCTCTCCAAGACCACTTTATCCAGGCCTGATATCAGTAAATTCTTGAGGGATTTCACCACCCAACACCCCCCTCCCATTTTTCGAAACTCAATCAAGAACAGGCCCTGAGACATTATACATTAAGCCTCTGAACCCACTCCAAGGCCAGTACATCCTTCCTCAGATTCAGACCCAGTGGAATTCACAAACCACGACCAAAAACTTTAAGTATGGAATGAAAGTAAGATATAACGGAATTGTGGAAAAGGCACTGAATAAATACAAAATGTAAAAAAAAAGCAAAGAAATTTGGTCAATTTTGTCAGGGGTTTGCATTATGTTAAATTGCAACACACACATCTTTGAGATGTGATTGCAGTCTAAGTATGTACCAGTGAAGGGGCATTATAGAATACCCTCAGCGAGAAGAGATGAGGTGAGGTGTGCAGGAGTGAAATACATCAGCTGTTTGAGTGAGTGGTGTTGCAACAACATCCTTACACTCAACATCAGGAAGACCAAGGAACTGATTGGAGACCAGAAGGAGGAAGTTGGGAGAAGACACACCTGTCCTCATAGTGGGGTCAGCAGCTTAAAGTTCCCGGGTGTCAACATCTCAGAGGATCTATCCTGGACCCAGCATATTGATGCAATTATGAAGAAGTCACACCAGTGGCTATACTTCATTTGGAATTTGAGGAGATATCGTTTGTCACATGAAGAACGTTTGATGGCTCAGAGACTGTATTCACTAAAATTCGGAAAAATGAAGGATAACCTCATTGAAACCTATCGAATGGTGAAAAGGATGTGGAGAAGAAGCTTCCTATGGTGGGAGAGTCTAAGACGAGAGAACATAGCCTCAGAATAGAGGGGCATCCTTTTAGAACAGAGCTGAAGAGAATTTCTTTAGCCAGAGAGTGGTGAGTCTGTGGAATTCTTTGCCACAAGCATCTGTGGAAGTCAAGTCTTTGTGTATATTTAAGGCAGAGCTTGATAGATTCTTGATTAATCAGAGCATGAAGGGATATTGGGAGAAGGCAGGAGATTAGAGGCTGAGAGGAAAATTGGATCAGCCATGATGAAATAATGGAACAGACTTGATGGGCCAAATGGCCTAATTCTGCTCCATGTCTTGTGGTCTTATGGAGATAAGGAATGCCACCAAAGGCTTACACATTTCTACAGACATACCATGATGCACTGGATTCATCACCATCTGGCGCAGAGGCTCCAATGCACAGGAGGTCATAGACACAGTCACCTCCATCATGGGCACAACTCTCCCCAGATCAACAGCATCTTCAAAGGTGGAGACTCAAGAAGGCGGCATCACACTTCTTTAGTTCGAGCGTCCTCGTTTCTTGTTGGTTGATGATACGTGTGATACAAGTAAGTTTTTCATTATAGGAAGGATGTTGAGAGTGCAAAGAAGATTTACCAGGATGCTGCCTCGATTAGAAAGTATGTCTTATAATAGCTTGAATAAACTGGGGCTTTTCTCCTTGGGGTGAAGGAGGATGAGAAGTGGCTTGATTAAGGTGCACAAAATGGTTAGAGGCACAGATCAAATGGACAGCCAGAGACCTGTTTCTCAGGACAGAAATGGCATCATAAAGGGGCATAATTTTAAGATGATTGGAGGAAAGTGTGGGGGATGTCAGGGGTATTTCTTTTTACAGAGAGGGGTGGGTGTATCGAACACGCTGCCAGGGGTGGTGGTAAAGGCAGATACATTAAATAGGCACATGGATGATAGAAAAATAAAGAGCTATGCAAAAGGGAAGGGTTAGATTAATCTTAGAGTAGGTTAAAAGATTGGCAAAACGTTGTGGGCAGGATGACCTGTATTGTGCTGTACCATTCTATGTTCTTCGTTAAAATTTGCTTGATAACTGATCAGTCTCTCAAGCCCTGCCCTACCCTCTGACTCCTTTCTGCACGTCTAATCAGGGATTTTCCTTAGGTGGGCTAGAGGCAGATATTCAAAACTTGTGTTGGTGTCCACCTTGCTATGTTCTACGTTCGTAACAACTGTACAGACATGGACATCTGCACATGACAATACACTCAAAGCAGACTCTGACATTGCCCATTTAAGGAGAGGGGAAAGGCGTGTTGCCCTTTTAAGAGCTCACCTTCCTCTTGTGGCGATGGATGTCACCAATGGAGTTGACGAGGCTGGTGGACCCCAGTAGCATCCTGGTACTCCGGGGCCACTGGCTGCTCACCAGCGAATGCTCACCCATCAGGATCTTCCTGACGTTCTCCGAGCCTGTAACCCGGATCAGCGGGCGGCCCAGGAGGTGCGTCTTGAAGACATTGCCATACTTCTCGCGCCTCGATGCATGGAAGCTTGAGCCCTGTTGGAGAGCGAGAGGTAGGAGAAAAAAAAAGAGTGAACATCACGATTTGTAAAGTACACCTGCAATGTCTAATCTTCAAGATCTAAATCCTTGAAGATCTAAAAATAGATTGCACCAAGTTAAGGCGAGAGGAGAGAAGCTTAAAGGGAACTGGAAGAACAATCTTTTCACGCAGAGGGTGGTAGGTCTATGGAAAGAGCTGCCAGAAGAAGTGTACATTTATAATGTCTCAGAGACATTTGGGCAGGGACATGGACAGAGATATGGGCCAAATACAAACATTTGGATTAGCTCAGGATGTACAAATATTAACAAGTTGGGCTAATGGGCCTGTTTCTATGCTGTAGCACCCTCCTACTCCCCCTCATTACCAGACACTGATGCAGCCAGTTAAAATGCTCTCCACGTTACATCTGTCGAAACCTGTGAGTGTCTTTGGTGACATACCAAACCTCCTCAAACTCCTAACAAGATAGAGCCACTGTCGTGCCTTTTTGTAAATGCATCAATATGTTGGGCCCAGGGTAGATCGTCAGAGATGTTGACACCCAGGAACAGAAAAAATGTTTTATTAACTTTACTCTTTATATAATTCTTTATTCTTTATAGTTGTTGAATGCTGATGTTTTGTTGTTGCATGATGCACTCTGACCAACACACCACAGTAAATTTCTCATCCATCTGGTGATTAAAGTTGACCCTTGAACGTTTACTGACCAAGACACAGAATACACGAACAGGGGTAAAACATGACAAAAGGCTCTCCAGTGCCCCACTACCCAAGAGCAATGATGACGAAGGCAAAGCCAGCAGCTCTGCTTCATTGGAGTTTTGACTTGGGTTGGGGAGATGGGAGGTGGGAGTGAACACAGACAAGACGGGAGGAATGGATTCCTGTGCCAGAATGTTTCTATGATCCATTTTTCTTGACCCTGTGAAGCCAAAAGGACTGCAGATGGGCTGCTCATTGTAACTGCCCCAGCTCTTTGTCGGAACAATCCCTCTAGTCCCACACCTCCACCCAGAATCCAGGGGTACTGCCTCAACTTGAACCCTCCTTTGATTCAGTGTACAGCCACTTTCAGTATCATGCCCCAGATCAGAGTAACCAAGTGGATACTTTCCAGAAGATCCAAATGAATAAGGGCAGCATTAGGCCATTCAGCCCATCAAGTCCACTTCATCATTCCATCATGGCTGATTTATTAACCCTCTCAACTCCATTCTCCTGTCTTCACCCCATTATCAGGAACCTATCACGCTCTGTTTTAAATTCACCCAGTGACTTGGCCTCCACAGCCATCTGTGCCAATGAATTCCACAGATTCACTGCCCCCGGCTAAAGAAATTCCTCCTCACCGCCATTCTAAAGTACACAACATGCAACAAAAAACAAACAATAGTCAACAATTATAAAGGAAAAAAATTATACAATATATAAAACTAAAGTTAAAGGTTAAAGGACAGATATGGAATAAAATTTGCATAAATACATAAACACCAGCATGTACTTACAATGTAAACAGCATTATAAAACGTGGCTTAATGTGCAGTGTAGTCAGTGACAGGGGTAAAAGTGGGAGTATCTATAAGGGTCGATCAGATCAACTGCCCAAGGGAAGAGCTTGGAAACAAGAAATCTGCCGCAGCAACTCAACAGGGTGAAGCAGCATCCGTGCGGTGGGGGTGGTGGGGGGGGGAGAGGAACTGTCTGTGTCTCAGGACCCAGATGTAGTTTCAAACCGAAACACCAACAGTTCTTCTCAGTCCCACAGTTGCTGCTCGGCCTGCTGAGTTCCTCCAACGGATTGTTTGATGCTCCAGACCGAAACGTCTGCAACTCACCGAGATTCATTATAGGCACTATCCTCCCCACCACCGACAACATCTTCAAACGGCAATGCCTCAAGAAGGCAGCATCCATTGTGAATGATCCCCCGCCACCCGGGATATTCTCTCTTCTCATTACCACCCTCAGGGAAGAGGAGGTACAGAAGACACACACTCAGTGTTCTAGGAACAGCTTCTTCCCCTCCGCTGTCAGATTTGTGAATGGTCCATAAACACTATCTCACTATTGGCAGTATTAGAGGCCATACAGCCCATTGAGTCTGCTCCACCATCGCATCATGCTGATATATTATCCCTCTCAACTCTGCCTTCTCCCCGTAACGTTTGATACACTTGCTAATCAAGAATCCATCAACCTCCATAACCAGGTTGATTTGCTCAAGTTCTGAACCATTAAGAATCATGTTGTAGCGTCGTTTCGCTCTACTTATTTATTTATTTTTATATTTCTTGTTGTGACTTATTGTATTCTTATGTATTGCACTATACTGCTGTCACAAAACAAATTTCACAAAAACACACACAAAATGCTGGAGGAACTGGCCTTTTGTGCTGGGACCCTTCAGAACTGGAAAGGAAGGGGTAGATGTCAGAATAAAAAGGTGTGGGGGAGGGATGGAGCACTAGCAAAGCCAGGTAGGTGGGAGAAATAAAGGGCTGAGAAGAAGGCATCTGATAGGAGGGGGAGTGGACGATGGGAGAAAGGGAAGGAAGAGGGGCGCCAGGGGGAGGCGATGGGCAAATGAGGAGAAGAGCAAAGAGGCCAGAGTGGAGAATAAATGAAGAAGGAAGGAAGAGAGAAATAAATTACTGGAAAGAGAAATAGACATTCATGACATCAGGTTGGAGGCTACCCAAATGGCATATGAGGCATTGCTCCTCCACCCTGGGAGTGGCCTCATTGTGGCAACAGAGGAGGTCATGGACTGACATGTCAGAACAGGATTGGGGATTTCATGACAAACTGTACATCAGTGATAGTAAGCCTGATTCCAATACTGACTGCCTTGTGTCAGACCCCAACCAGCAATGGCCTTCACGGATGGCATGGCCGCACTTGATTTTAAACCTGAATCTATCCTCTCAGAGTCTCGCGTGCCAGGCATCCCAGCACACCCACCCCAGGTGAGCTGGCCAGTGCCAATCGTCACTAGGGTATAAGGTCCGTGTGGGATCCTGCTGTGCCAAAATGAGTTGCTGTCCGCCTCTGTGAGCCCCTGCCCTGAGAAATCCACAGTTACTGAAGGGCTGGATACAGACACAACTTGGCCTTTCTGTCCCAACATGGAATCTCAACCTAAAATGTCAAAAATTTCTTTCAAACACCCCCCCCCTTCCTTGTTCTGTCTATATCTCTCTCAGTCTATGTCTCCTTCGCCACAGAATCACAGAAAAGTACAGCAGAGAAACAGGCCCTTCAGTCCATCTAGTCCATGCCAAACTATTTAAACTGCCTACTCACATCGATCTGCCCTCCATATCCCAACCATCCAAGTACCTATCCAAACTTCTCTTAAACGTTGAAATCGAGCTCACGTGGACCACTTGTGCTGGCACTCTCGCAACCCTCTGCGTGAAGGTGTTTCCCTCATGTTCCCCTTAAACATTTCACCTCTCACTCTTAACCCTTGCCCTCTAGTTCTAGTCCCACCCAATCTCAGTGGGAAAGGCCTGCTTGCATTTACCCAATGTACCCCTGCATTAAATTTCATCACTCTATCTCTCATTCAAGATCTCTGTTACTCTCCACCCATCTATTTCTCTGTCTCTCTCTACCCATCCCTCTCCCTTCCCTCGTCCATTCTGTATATAAGTACTTCTATCCATCTTTTTATCTGTGCTTCTCCTGTTCTCAATCCATCTTTTTCTCTCAGTCTCTATCCATTTTCTCTCTCTCCATTTCTCCACCTCTCTGCATCTCCCTCTTTATCTACACAAACAAGCTGAAGCAACTCAGCAGGTCAGGCAGCATCTATAAACAGACACTGTTTCACGGCAAAGGCCTCTTCATTCTTTTCCATGGATGCCTGCGGTGACCCTCCAGCATTTAGTGTGTGTTACTCTCGATTTCCATCATCTGCCGAATCTTATCTCTCCATATCTGTTCTCCTTTCTCTTTCTTTCACCCTCTATATACATATCCTTCCTCTCTCTCTTTCTCTCTGAAACTCTCTGCACATATCTCCTCCCTCTCTTTCTCTCTACACGGCCCTTCATATAAATATCTCCATATTTAAATATCACCCTATCCATCCTTTCCTTTATATTCCTCTTTTGTCCCATATCTGCCTCTTGCCCTGTATCTCTCCCTTGTCCTCTGTCTCTATGGTTTCTCTATCTAGTCTAAGAGGAAAGCTCTCTTTCTCATTCTCTCTGTCTCTCTCACTCTCTATCACTTACTCTTTTCATCCTCTCACTCATTCACTCTAACCCTCTTTCCCTCTCTCACTTTCTAACTCACTCTCTCTCACCCTCTTTCAACCCCCTCTCTCCCCTCCCCCCTCACTCACTGTCTTTATCACACTTTCTCTTTCGCATCCTCTGCTCACTTTTTCTCCATCTCTCTCTCTCTGCATATATGTATATCTCTACACCCCCTCCCGTCACATACACGTGCGGACAGTCTCTCAGCCCGAGTACTGTCTGCGTTGGGCAAAGTGTCAGGACGAGTGTCCCTCCCGCAGACACTCACCTCTGCCCGCCTCTCCAGCCCCCCAGCCTCTCTCTTGTAATGAAGGCCATCCGATAAATCTTATTAAACCAAATTTGAGAGATTATCTGGGTAATCGTGGCTTTTAACGCAATTACTGGCCTGATCTGTATAAATATAATTACAGGTCCCTTTGTGCCGGAATAGAGGGTTATTGATACATTTCCACTCGCACACAAAGAATGCTTTATTCGTGGGGAGTTCAGGCCAGTTTACACTAAAAATTAGTATTTTAGGAACAAGAGCGGTGAACAGGGAACGGCAGGCGACCGAAGCTCCCTGTGTAAAACAAAATTCTACGCCGTTCTGGAAGAATGGGTGAGATTGTCAGCGCGAAAGGTCGCCCCAGGTTACATTCGCTCGGGAACCGCTAGCAGGGTGAGACAACGCGGTGCAGACCGGTGGGATTCAGGGTAAATCTTGGTGGATTTACAACCAGATCCCATGATCTCCCCCTCCCCACCAGCCCCCGTCTCCTCCTGTGGGAGCAGAGGGCGAACTCCAGATTCCTCCACACACCGGGGCAGTTCCCGGCGCCCAGCGACCTCCACCCCGCCAGGTGCCCGCGCTCGCCTGCTCTTCGATTGTAGGGGCCGTCATTACAAAGTGTGGTTTCGAGCAGGAGGGAAGTGGGGGGGGGTGGCGGACAGGTGGTGGCCCTGGACTTATGACCCCACACCAGTCGTAGCAGCCAAAACCTCGCACGGCGTGTCCGGAGTTAACGTGCAGGTACGGGACATGGGGTCTCGGAAAGTGGGGTGTATACACACACACACACACACACACACACACACACACACACTTATACATGTACGAACACACGTACACACAAGTTCTCACACACAGACACAGAGACACGCAGACACAGGCACATGCATACATGCCGACACACAAACATAGACACACACATACAGATACTGTACACGTTCACGTGCATCTATCTTCACACACGCACAGTATACGCACTTACACACTTATGTAACAGGCATACACACACAGACAGACACACGCATACAGAGCACTCTAGCACAGAAACAGACCCTTCGGCCCCTCTAGTCAATGTAGGTTATGAATATGTGCAGGTACACACATACAAGCGCGTACATTTCACACAGCGATATACAGACGCAAACAAACTCGCAGATTCACTTAAACAAACAGACCAGCATGCGCGCAGACACATTCCACGGCACGGCTTGTTCTAAATGACACTGTTCAGTAAAGAACTGAACGCGCTCAGCATCCAGACTGTAAACATTAGTGATTCCGCGTGGCTACATCCGTGTGTATCAGTGTCAGTACATAGAGCTACTTGCACGTTCTGCTCAGGTATTCACACACACACAGAGAAACAGAAACACACACACACACACACACACACACACACACACACACACACACACACACACACACACACACACACACACAGAAACACTCACGCACAGACACATACACACACTTCCCTCACTCTCTCACACACACACACACATACATGCATACACTGATCCACACATACTCACGCTCGCACATATACACACACACCTACACATACTCACAGGTACACACATAACCACACACATAACCCCACACACACACACACACACACACACACACACACACACACACACACACACACACACACACACACTCACACACACACACACACACACACACACACACACACACACACACACA
This sequence comes from Hypanus sabinus, assembly GCF_030144855.1. Taxonomy (NCBI): domain Eukaryota; kingdom Metazoa; phylum Chordata; class Chondrichthyes; order Myliobatiformes; family Dasyatidae; genus Hypanus; species Hypanus sabinus. The sequence goes on along the minus strand of NC_082708.1, from coordinate 187,619,456 downwards.
CACACACACACACACACACACACACTCACACACACACACACACACACACACACTCAGACACAAACACGTGCGCCCGGGCGCCTGGTCGGCAACTTGGACAGTACGGCGACGGGAGGACCCTCGTTACCCCGGCACGCGTCGCCAGAGACCCGGTCAAAGGGAGCGACTGAGCCCCGCGTCCTGAAGCGGGACTTTGCACGGGTCAACAGCGACCTTGACTGGGAGCTGTTGCTTCAATCAAAGGCCGGTCCCGCTGTAAACCAACATTTCCCACCACACTAGCCCAACAGCCCCATTCCCCGTCGCACAACACAACCCGCGCACAACAGCAACCGATTGCAAAGCCACACATAATATCGACAATAATCAGCGTCCGGCGGGGTGGCAGAAAGCCCGCTCCCAGCACGCGTGACTGGACGAGCAGTTTGGCACCCAGAGTCCACTCGCTGGGACCTCAGGATCTTCAGACATTTCCAACGCCAGTTCACCGGCGAATTTACAACCAAACGCAGAACTCTCTGCTGCGGGAGACCCGGCCGATAGAGTCGGACAAATAAATGCATGCGGGACCTCTGCCTCACTGTTAATATTTACACTCAAAACATGCGATAAACGCGCAGACGATGCTAACTACTGATACTGACAGACAGACGGAGAGATTGAACGCACAGATAGGTGCCAGAGCCTCACCTCCACCAACCAGTGAAATGTTTCTCCGATGACAGGTAATCCCATGGAACCCTTGGGGATCGGTAGATTGGAACTCCTGTCCCGTGTCACCGCCCAGCGGATTTGCCATAGTTGTCTGGACACAGCGAAGAGCAGCGCTACAGACACCAAGCAGGCAGCGAGAGCCGAAACCAGTTCAAAACCTTCAAAAAACATCCTTGCAGTTGGGGGCAGAGGGGGGGGGAGGAGGTTGGTTCTGCGAGGCAAATGGAAAAAAAATTAACCCTCTTTGCAGAAAAAATAAATTTTTATTATTAATGCAATCTATTAAACACACACGGGCAAGTCTGTGGAAGTGACATCGGATGCCTTCTGTGCGTGTGTGCGTGTGTGTGTGTGTGTGTGTGTGTGTGAATGCACACTGCTCGAAGTATGGAGTATGGACTGTGTCTATATAAAGGCGGAGGCGCTTTAAACTGTGGCATGCGTCCACAACAGTGGTTCGTGTTCCGCCTCACTCAAACTCCATGGACCGCGGGCGAATCTGGAACGGCGCCTCACTCAGAACTTCACAGAGAGAGAGAGAGTGAGAGTGAGAGAGAGATCCCCCCCCCCCCACTCCAGCCCTCTCTCCCTCCCTCACACACACCTCCCGCTTACTGCAGGAAAGACCTGTCGAAGGAGAGTCGCGCGTCTCAACTTGTGTTGTTCGACGCAGCTGTCAAGTACAAGTCGGCGACACGAGGAAAACACTGAGACACCGGCCCTCTCCACATCTTAAGTTTCTTTGTTGCATTTGTGGGTCCGGGCTAACAAGAGGGGCTCTCAAATTAAATCTTCCCCAGAGTATTCGCAACACCGGTATTTGTGTGAATGTGCGCCGCGGTGTCCAACGAGTTTCGCTCTGTTACGTGCGCGGGCTTCTCCGGGTGTTCGGTTTGGGTCAAGGTTGCGGAGAAGTGTGTGTGTGTGTGTGTGAGAGAGAGAGATGAAGAGACGAGACATCAGGGGGACGGGGAGACAGTAGGGGTGGATGTGCGAGACGAAAGCGAGTGAGGGAGAGATGGTGGGCAGAAAAGGAAGAGCTGATAAAAGCAGAGGTGAGAGGGGACAAATAGGCAGAGAGGGGACGAAGGAGAGAAGCAAGTGAGAACCAGGAGAGAGGGGAACAGAGGGTGAGACGAAGTACCCGGAGGGAGGCTGAAAGGAGAGGGAGAGGCTGACAGAGAGGATGGGAGAGAGACATGCACACACAAATAATGTATAATATGAGAGAGAGGATGGGAGTGAAAGAGCGAGAATGACAAGCGCGCAAGAGAGAGGAGAGAGGGATTCGCACACAGTGCTGGAGGAACTCAGCAGGTCAGGCGGCATCTATGGAGAGGAATAAACAGTCGACGTTTATTGACCGATAAAAGGGAGAACGAGAGAAATAGACAAGAGTGGAGCGGACAGCGGAGGAGAGGGGGAATGGTAAGGGGGAAAGGGAGAGGCAAGAGAGGAGAGACGGGCAAAGAGAGGGAGACCAACATTTAGTCTCCCTCCTTCTGCCCGTTTCTCCCCTCTCAGAGGCAGGGGAACGGATAAAGAGTAGATATACAGGGCGAAGGGCGGGGAGGGGAGCCGACTAATCCCATGCCCCGACTGAGGATGTGGGGACCTGCAGCGGGAGAGGTACAGTAAACTTCCACAGGGGAGCCAATATTTAGAATATCTCGCTTGTCAAGGTTCAACGCGCCCTTGTCCCAATCCACGGGCCAATGCGCCACTCGCTGCCCATATCGTGTAACCGTCCATGCATCAATCAACAAGTACCAGGCGCATCAGAATCGATATAATGGCAAAGCATCCCTGTACAAGTATACAGATCTACATCAGCGATTGCGTGGAAAAAATATAATGCAGAATGCTTTCATACTGGTAACTTATATTGCATAAGCCCTGTTGCGATTTATTCAGCGTTGCAGTTAAGTTATTACACACCCGTGCTTATTGCGAAAGCTTTCGAGGGATGGAGGCTTCCGATGCGCACTCGGTGCAGTGTTTCGCTGACCTTGCCTTGCCCCGGACTGAGCGAGTCTGAGCGGCGCCGCACTCTCTATCAACACTCCCATCTAGCGGTCAGTGGCGGTAGTGCAGCCGTTCACACCCACTCACACTCACCGTCAGCCGCGGGGAAATTACACCGGGAGCTCGTATCTGCCTCCAGCACGACAGACTCGCTTGGGTACGCGAACCTGCGGGATTCGATGGCATTGCGTATATTGAAAGTGGAGGCTGATCACAGCACGGTAGTGCAGTGGTTAGTGTAACGCTACAACAGCGCCAATAACCCGGGTTCAATTCCCGCCGCTGTCTGAAAGGAGTTTGTACGTCCTCCCCATGACTCCGTCGGTTACCTCCAGGTGCCGAGTTTCCTCCCGGATTCCAAAGACCTACGGTTTAGGAGGTTAATTGCTCACATGGGGGGTTAGCAGGTGTGTTACTGTATTGTATTTATAAATAAATTAAATCTTGATTAATCAGGGCATCGACGATTACAGGGAGAAGGCAGGGAATGGATGTTGAAGGGAATAACAAATCAGTCATGATGGGATGGTGCAGCAGGCTCAATGGGCCAAATGGCCTAATTTTGCTCCTTTGTCTTACGGTCTAACTAGTGCCTGTGTGCACTTGGATAGGACACACTCACATGTTTTCCAGTGGCACAGATCACCAGGTTAGGGATGTAGTGGACAAGCTATCCAAGCTTGCTGCAGGAGCTGGACCAGCTGGAAAAACTGGGCTCAAAAACAGCGGATGGAATTTGATGCAGTGAAGTGTGAGGTGGTGCACTTTGGAAGGACAAACCAGGGCAGGACTTGCATGGTGAGCAGCAAGGAACTGAGTGTGGAAGAACAGAGGATTTGGGAATACAGATCCATAATGGTGTCACAGGTAGATAGGGTCATAAAGAAAGTAATTCTGATGGCAGAGGGGAAGAAGCTGTTCCTGAAACATTGACTGTGTGTCGTCAGGCTCCTTGATGGTAGAAACGAGAAGAGGGCATGTCCTGGGTGATAGGGTCTTTAATGATGGATGCTGCCGTTCGAAGGCAACGTCTTTTGAAAGTGACCTGGATGCTGGGGACTCTAATGCCCAGGATGGAGCCGATTGAGTTTACAACTTCCTTCAGCTTTTTTTGATCCTGTTCAGTGGCCCCTCATTACCAGACAGTGATGCAGCCGGTTAGAATACTTTCCACAGTATATGTGTAGAAATTTGCAAGAGTTTTTGGTGACGTACCACATCTCCTCAAGCTCCTAATGAAGTATCGTTGCTGGCATGCCTTCTTTGTAATTGCATCAGTATCTTAGACCGAGGATAGATCCTCAGAGATGTTGACAACCAGGAACCTGAAACTGTTCACTTTGTCCACTTCTGATCCCTTGCTGAGACTGGTGTGTGTTCTCTTTCCTGAGGTCCACAATCAATTCCTTGGACTTACTGGCATTAAGTGCAAGATTGTTGTTGCAACAGCAGTCTGTGCACTATGCTGATCTGTCTCACTCCTGTACAACTCCTTTTCACTATCTGCAGTTCTTACAAAGCTAGTTACTTCTCTGGCAATTTATAGATGCTATTTGAGCTGTGCGTAGCCACATAGTCATGGGTAAAGAGAAAGTAGAGCAGTGGGCTTGAAGTGTGCCAGTACTGATTTTCGGCGAGGCAGATCTGCACAGACTGTGATCCCCGGTGAGGAAGTCAAGACCATAAGACCAGAAGACATAGGAGCAGAATTAGGCCATTTGGCCCATCAGGACTGGTCCACCATTCAATCATGGCTGATGTTTTTTCCCTCCTCAGCTTCACTCCCCAGCCTTCACCCCGTAACCTCTGATGCCATGGCCAATCAAGAACCTATCAATCTCCACCTTAAACACAGCCAGTGATGTGGCCTCCATAGCTGCCTGTGGTAACAAATTCCATGAATTCACCACTCTCTGGCAAAAGAAATTTCTCCACAACTCTGGTTTAAATGGATGCCCCATTATCCTGAGGCTGTGTCCTCTTGTCCGAGACTCCCCCACCGTGGGAAACATCCTTTCCACTTCTACTCTTGCTACGCCTTTCAATGAGATCCCTCTTCTAAATTTCAGTGAGTACAGGCCCAGAACCAACAAACATTCCTCATATGACAACCCTTTCATTCCTGGAACCATCCTTGTGAACCTCCTCTGAACCCTCTCCAATGTCGGCACATCTCTTATTAGACGAGGAGCCCAAAAATGTTCACAATACTCAAGATGGGGCTTCACCAGTGCCTTATAAAGCCTCAGCATCACATCCCTGCTCTTGTATTCTAGATCGCTTGAAAGGAATACTAACATGGCATTTGCCTTCCTCACCACCGACTCAACCTGCAAGTTAATCTGTACAAGGATTCCCAACTCCCTCGGCATCTCAGATTTTTGTTTTTTCTCCCAGTTTAGAAAATAGTCTGCATGTTTATTTCATCTACCAAAGTGTATGACTATGCATTTTCCAACATTCTATTTCATTTGCCACTTTCTTGCCCATTCTCCTAATCTGTCTAACTCATCCTGCAGACTACCTGTTTTCTCAAAACTACCTGCCCCTCAAAGACAGAAGTGGTTTGCCAGTGGAGTACCAGTGTCCCACCCACCCTACCTGCTTTCACTGTTGGTGATGAAAAGCTGTCAGTAGTGCCATCTTTCAAATATCTGGGGAGCATTCTCTCTGAGGATAGCAGCATTAACAACGACATCCAGAGCCGCATTAAACAGGCATCAGCTGCCTTTGGGAGACTTCGGCGTAGAGTCTTTCAGAACAGGAGGCTTCGTCCCTCCACAAGGGTCGCTGTACACCAAGCGGTCTGTGTCACCACCCTCCTTTATGGTTGTGAAGCTTGGGTAACCTACAGACATCACATCAGGTCCTTGGAGGGCTTCCACATAAGCTGCCTCCAGCGCATCCTGGGAATTACTTGTCGTGAGCGGGTGCCCCACACTGAAATACTTGTAAAGACCAACTGCAGAAGTATTGAGGCCATGATCACCCAGCGTCAGCTGCAGTGGCTGGGGCACGTGATAAGGATGCCCCCATGTCAGCTACCCCGCTGAGTGTTATACAGCCAGTTACATCATGGTTGATGCTCAGCTGGAGGGCCGAAGAAGCGCTATGAGGATCGGATGAAGAATGCTTTAAGGAAGTGCAAGATCAGACCTGAGGACCTGGAGGATGTTGCTGCTGACCGTAACACTTGGTGACAGCTGTGTAGGGATGGGGTTCGTATTCTGGAGATGGAAATAACAACCAGAAGACAGCAGAAGAGAGCCTGGAGAAATGCAGCCATGGTTGCCATCACTACCACCCCTACCACATATACATGTCCCACCTGCAATAGAGCTTGTGGGTCCAGGATAGGACTGTATAGTCATCAAAGATCTCACCATTAAAGGAGTGGACGTCGTCATCGGATTTCAATGAACAACTGAAGAAGAAGAAGACCTGCACCTCCATCAATCTTTGTATCATTTGCAAACTTGGCAACAAAGCCATCATCTAAATCATCGATTTGCAGCATAAAAAGTGGTCCCAACACCAACTCCTGTGGAACACCACTAGTCACTGGCAGCCAACCAGACAGGCATCTTTTTATTCCAACTTGCTGTCTCCTACTAATCAGCCAATGCTCTAACCATGCCAGGTACTTTCCTGTAACACCATGGGCTCTTAACATGGTAAGCAGCCTCATGTGTGGCACCTTGTCAAAGGGCTTCTGAAAATCCAAATATACAACATCTACTACATCCCCTTTATCTATCCTACTTGTAATCTCCTAAAGAATTCCAACAGGTTCATCAGTCAGAATTTTCCTTAGGAAACCATGCTGACTTTGTCCTATCTTCTCCAGAGTCTCCAAGTATTCCATAACCTCATCCTTAACAATTGACTCCAACATTTTCCCAACTACTAAGTCAGGCTAACTGGTCAATAATTTCCTTTCTGCTGCCTTCTTCCTTTTCTTAAAGAGGGGGGTGACATTTGAAATTTTCCAGTCCTCTGGAGCCAAGCCAGAGTCCAATGATTCTTGAAAGATCATTACTAATGCCTCCACAATCTCTACCGCTATCTCTTTCAGAATCCTAGGGTGTAGTTCATTTGGTCCGGATGACTTATGTACCTTTAAGTCTTTCAATTTTTTGAGCACCTTCTCTCTTGTAATAGTAACTGCGCCTACTTCTCTTCCTTCACACCCTTCAACAGCTGGCACACTGCTAGTGTCTTTCACAATGAAGACTGATGCCTTTCGTTCATGTGCATCTCTGTGTCCTCCATTATTATTGCTCTGGTCTCATTTTCTAGTGGCCCTATATCCATGCTAAACTCTCTTTTATTTTTATATTCTTGGAAAAACTTTTTCAATCCACCTTGATATTGTTTGCTAGCTCGCTTTTGCCTCCTAATCATTCTTTTAGATGCTTTCTATAGGTTTTTAAAAGCTTCCCAATATTCTATCTTCCTGTTAATTTTTGATTTGTTGTATGCCCTCTCTTTTGCTTTTACATTAGCTTTGACTTCCTTTGTCAGCCACAGTTGTACTATTTTGCCATTTGAGTATTTCTTTGTTTTTGGAATACATCTATCCTGCACATTCCTTATTTTTTCCCAGAAACTCACCCTATTGCTGTTCAGCTGTCATTCCTGCCATCACCTCCTTCCAATTTACTTTGGCCAACTCCTCTCTCATAATTTCCTTTACTCCACTGAAATACTGCTACATCAGACTTTACTTTCTCAAGCTGAACTCAATCATATTGTGATCACCGCCTTCTAAGCGTTCCTTTACCTTAAGCTCCCAAATCAACTCCAGTTCATTACATAACACCCAAATACAGTGTAGCTGATCAACAACAAACTGCCCCAAAAAGCCGTCTCATAAGCATTCAACAAATACACTCTTTTGATATCTATTACCAACCTGATTTTCTCAATCTACCTGCATATTAAAATCTCCCATGACTATCAAAACTTTGCCCTTTTGACACAGCTTTTCTATTTCCCATTGTAATCTGTAGTCCACATCCCAGCTGAAGGCCTGTATATAACTGCCATCAGAGTCCATTTACTTTTGCAGTTTCTTAACTCAATCAACAAGGATCCAACATCTTCTGATCTTATGTCACATCTTTCTAATGATTTGATGCCATTCTTTACCAGTAGAGCTACACCACCCCCTCTGCCTACCTTCCTATCCCTCCAATACAATGTGTAACCTTGGACATTCAGCTCCCAACTACAACCATCCTTTAGCCTATTAGGTTCACAGTCTTGTGGCTCCCAGGCTTTTCCAATCATCTGACACCTCACTAGTGATGTTAATGATCCAGTTATCTCATCTAGGAACTCTGCAATTTCTTCCCTACCTTCCCATGATGTCCTACTTGATCAGGTCCCAGGGCTTTATCAAACTTTCTGTGCTTTAAGACTTTCAGCACCTCCCCTTCCATAATATAGACTCTCTTCAAGGCATCATCACAAACTTCCCTGAGACCATTTCCTTCTCAATGGTAAACATAGGTGACCATTAGATTATGAGACTTCCGAGCAGTATTAGGCCAATTGCCCATCAAGTCTGCTCCACCATTCCGTCTTATTTCTTTCAACCCCATTCTCCTGCCTTCTCCCTGTAACCTTTGACACCTCAACTAATCAAGAACCTATCAGCCTCTACTTTAAAGCTACCCAAATGACTTGGCCTCTACAGTCATCTGTGGCAAGGAATTCCACAGATTTACTCCACTTTGACTAAAGAAATTCCTCCTCATCACTAGTCTAAATGGATATCTCCTACTTCGTGCTCTCCTCATTAATTCTACCTAGTCATTTCAATATTCAATATGTTTCAGTGAGATCCCCTTCATTCTTCTAAACTCCAGCAAGTACAGACCCAGAGCCATCACAATCCTCATACGTTAACCCTTTCAGTCCCAGATGACCAATTGGTGACCAGTACGCCCATCCCCTTTGGCTCCACACATAAGACAACCTTATTGTTCTTTAAGGAGCCCTATTCTCTCCCTAGTTACTTTTTTGCTTTTAATACACTTGTAAACCCTCCTAATTTTCCCCTTTACCTTATCTGGCACATGATGAAAGAAACATGGAGAGCTACATGGAAGGAAAGAGTTAGATTGATCCTGGAGTAGTTTTTAAAAAATGGCACAATGTTGTGGGTCAGAGGTCCTGTTCGATGCTGTACTGCCTTGATCAACCTATCCTCTTAAGACATGCTCTCCAGTCCAGACAGCTTCCTGGTAAATCCCCTCTGCAGCCTCTCTAAAGCTTCTTGTCCGATAATGAGGTGACCAGAACATAGGCTCTCCAACCAGCATAGTACACTGAACAAGGAATCAGGAGGATATAAAAGGGGAGATGAAGCAGCTTTGGCAGATTTTCCATAGACATTTCATTTCCATAGACACTGCCTGACCTGCTGAGTTTCTCCAGCATTATATATGTGTTGCTCTGGATTTCCAGCATCTGAAGAATCTGTTGTGCATCTGTCCTGTGCTGTACTGTTCTATGTTCCCTGCTATATTAAATGGCTCCCTAGTTTGAAAAGATGGACTCTAGACTCGTGACTTCATAATCAACTTTGTTGTGACCTTGCATCTTATTGTCTTCTCTGTATCTGTTATACTTTATTCTGCATTCTGCTATTATTTTACCCTTGTGTCTGTATGTAGGCAGCCGTCGATCCCAGGGGATCATGGGTTTACATGTCTGGTGGACAGCGTCCTCTCCAGGGTGCAGGCCCGGCCGGGAGGATTGGAAGAACCGGCTGTTGCCCATGCAGCAGATCCCCCCCTCCACGTCACTGATGTAGTCCGAGGGAAGGGCAAGGGCTGATTCAGCTTGGCACCAATGTCGTCACAGTGGCCAGAGTGAAGTTTGTAAACAACATCAAACTGCCTCAGGGACCCTGGCTCAGGATTTCTTCCTTGGGGTTTACTCCCGCAGATTCCCATGGGTGGGTGCGGTGGCAAGGCAGCAGAGGTTTAAAATCAGAGTTTTCCCTCTCCTTGGCGGCTGCCGTCCAAGGCTGATGAGCCCCCCCTGCCTAAAGGTACCCATCTGTATGAACAGCACGAATGACATGCAAGATAATGTTTTCACTATAGCTTTGTACTAGTGGCAATAATACCCCAATTCTAATTCCAGTCTGTGCATCAGTATATGAGGCAATGTCTACAACTGCACTCGATTTCTTCCATGAGGACAGGAATAGACAAAAACCAAAATTAAAATTAAAATGCTGCCTTTGCCAAACATTTTAAGACAGAATCTTAAATTTTGGATCGATGGACCTTTAAAATTGAAAATATAACCATATTCAATCCTCATGTTTTTAATCCAAGGTTCTTTCAGAAATCAGGAAAGAGGCATAAAATTGTTGCTTCGCAAACATTTTATAAAGCACAGAGAGAATTAAAAACAGACAGTGACAGGAGCAGAAGCTGGTTGCGGAGGGGAGAGAAGAAGCAATGATGGCAGTGGTGTGTGGTCAGTTCGTTTCATTTTCCACAGATAGGGAAAATTCCATTCAAATTCACACATAACCAATCAGATAGCCCTGACTGAAATAGTGAAACTCAAGAGAATGTTCCAGAACTTACAAAGAACTGGAACCACGAGGAGACCCACTGAAAAACCTCAAATATGTACTGTGACAATTCAGAAACAGACTGAACAGTTGCATGTATACATGCATACAGTCCTGTGTAAAAGCCTTGGGCAAATATACTTCATACATCCGGGGTGTCTAAGACTTTTCCACGGTGCTGCATTTGTCAACGTGGAGTGGGAAGTGAGTCTATAAATCTGAACGGGAGTTGAGAACGGTGAAGGTGGAGTGCTGCAGCAGGGTGATGCGAATGCAAACACACCCAGCTCTGAGGCACCAGGCAGGGTCATTTGATCCAAGCAATTGGTTTATTGATCATTACAGAATTTCTCCCTCATGTTTCCCCCTCCCTCTCCTCGCCCTTCCCCTTTCCCTGCCCCCTTCCCACTCTCAGTCCACAACAGAGACCCATATCAGAGTTTATTATCACTCACATGTGTTTTTGTAACAGCAGTACAGTGCAATACATAAAATTACTACAGAACTGTGCAAAAGACTTAGGCACCCTAGCTATGTATATGTGTCTAAGATTTTTGTACAGTACCGTATAACTGGTTATATAACAGACAAGCCAGCATAAGTTATAAAACTGCAAAGATAATGACAATTAAACAATCTAACCCAACAACCATTAAATGATGGAAATGCTTAGCAAGTCGAGCAGCATCTGTGGGGAGAGACAAATAAAGTTAATGTTTCATAGATTTATAGTTACAGCACAGAAACAGGCCCTTCTGCCCAATGAGACAATGCTGGCAATATACTCATATTTTAAACTCATTTTTATACTTCCCAGATTCTTAGCAATTTTCCCAGGATTCTAGCATATTAGAGGCAACTTAGTCAATTAATCTTCCTATCCACATACCTTCGGGATGTAGAAGGAAACTGGAGCATTCAAGATTCAAGATTCAAAATGCCACTGCTTCATGTCATTTCCAGTACACAAGTGTAAAGGGGAATGAAAAAGCAGTACAAAAAAAACAATAAAAGAAGAAAAGAAAAGCTTACAAAAGGTTCAGAGAGCTAGGTAATGTAAGAGATCTAGAAAATTATAAGGCTACTGGGAAGGAGCTTAAGAAGGAAATTAGGAGAGCCAGAAGGGGCCATGAGAAGGCTTTGGCGGGCAGAATTAAGGAAAACCCCAAGGCATTCTACAATGTGAAGAGCAAGAGGATAAGACACGAAAGAATAGGACCTATCAAATGTGACAGTGGGAAAGTGTGTATGGAACTGGAGGAAATAGCAGAGGTACTTAATGAATACTTTACTTCAGTATTCACTATGGAAAAGGATCTTAGTGATTGTAGTGATTACTTGCAGCAGGCTGATAAGCTTGAGCATGTAGATATTAAGAAAAAGGATGTGCTGGAGCCTTTGGAAAGCATCAAGTTGGGTAAGTCACCGGGACCGGATGACATGTACCCCAGGCTACTGTGGAAGGCGAGGGAGGAGATTGCTGAGCCTCTGGTGATGATCTTTGCATCCAAATGGGGACGGAAGAGGTTCCCAAGAATTGGAGGGTTGTGGATGTTGTCCCTTTATTCAAGAAAGGGAGTAGAGATAGTCCAGGAAATTATAGACCAGTGAGACTTACCTCAGTGGTAGTAAGTTGATGGAGAAGATCCTGAGAGGCAGGATTTATGAACATTTGGAGAGGTATAATATGATTAAGAGTAGTGAACATGGCTTTGTCAAGGATGGGTCATGCCTTATGAGCCTGATTGATTTTTTTGAGGATGGACTAAACACATTGATGAAGGAAGAGCAGTAGATGTAGTGCATATGGATTTCAGCAAGATATTTGATAAAGTACCCCATGCAAGGCTTATTAAGAAAGTAAGGAGGCATGGGATTCAAGGGGGACATTGCTTTGTGGATCCAGAACTGGTTTGCCCACAGAAAGGTGGTTGTAGACTTTTCATATTCTGCACGGAGGTTGGTGACCAGTGATATGCCTCAGGGGTCTGTTCTGGGACCCTTGCTCTTCTGTGATTTTTAATACATGACCTGGATGAGGAAGTGGAGGGATGGGTTAGTAAATTTGCTGATGACACAAAGGTTGGGGGTGTTGTGGATAGTGTGGAGGGCTGTCAGAGGTTACAGCGGGACATTGATAGGATGCAAAACTGGACTGAGAAGTGGCAGATGGAGTTCATCCCAGATAAGTGTGAAGTGGTTCATTTTGGTCAAGTATGACAGAATATAGTATTAATGATAAGACTCTTGACAGTGTGGAGGATCAGAGGGATCTTGGGATCCGAGTCCACAGGACACTCAAAGCTGCTGTGCAGTCTGACTCTGTGGTTAAGAAGGCATGTGGTGTATTGGCCTTAATCAATTGTGGCATTGAATTTAGGAGCCGAGAGGTAACGTTAGCTATATAGGACCCTGGTCAGACCCCACTGTGCTCAGTTCTGGTCACCTCACTATGGGAAGGATGTGGAAGCCATAGAAAGGGTGCCGAGGAGATTTACAAGGATGTGGCCCAGATTGGGGAGCATGCCTTATGAGAATAGGTTGAGTGAACTCAGCCTTTTCTCCTTGGAGCGATGGAGGATGAGAGGAGATCTGATAGAAGTGTACAAGATGATGAGATGATGGATAGTCAGAGGCTTTTTCCAAGGGCTGAAATGGTTGCCACAAGAGGACACAGGTTTAAGGGGCTGGGGAGTAGGCACAGAGGAGATGTCAGGGTTAAGTTTTTTACACAGAGAGTGGTGATCGAATTTTTGCCTCTAGAGCTGTATAACAAAGAGCTGCAGAGTCAGCCCATCCCCATTACAATTAATAATCTATTGGAACTGAATGAAGGAGGCAAATGAGGAAGGTTGCGAGGGGGTAGGGGAGCTCTGCTGTAGAAATGAGGAGAAAGGCTAGGGGAGAATGAGAACTGGATCGGGGAGTATCCCAGAGGAAATATTGGAAGGAAAATCCAGAGCAGAAGAACATTGCTATCCACCCCAACTCCTGTCCAGGGCTGAGTGAAGCAAATAGAGAGGAAAATTTCTTCAGAAATGGCGACGTTGACTGAAATACTTTTTTTTCTAACAACTGACTCTAGAACTAATGGACATAGGTTCAGGGTGAGAGGCATCATTTTCCACACACACTGTATAAAAAGTTCAAGTGTTCAAAAGTAAATTTATTATCAAAGTACACCTATGCCACCATGTACAACCCTGAGATTCATTTCTTGCAGACTTTCGCAGTAATTACAAGGAAACACAATAGAATCATTGTAAGACTACACCCAACAGGACGGACAAACACCAATGTGACATTTCAGTTACAATGAACTCCTCAGGTTAGGGACAGGTCCAACAACATCCGAAAGGGCTTTTGTTTACTGGGTGTTGACCGAATTTTGTCCACCTCGCCTACTTATCAGTCTGCATGCTACCAAAGCCAACCAGTTATCTAACAGATATTGGACACTCAAGCAACATATGGGCTGATGTTTACGATGATGTTTTTGTCGCAGAGTTATTTTGCTCTCTGAGGGATGTATGGGGTGTCCAGGGAGTGGTACCTGTGATGAAGGGGCTTGTGTCCAATCAGGAGCAGTTCTCTCCTGTGGTCCCTAGTAGCTGTTAGCATGGGAAAGACATGCCCTGGTACACTTCTTCAATAGGAGGTCTAAAAGAGGTGAGGGTAGCTGTGGGCCTCATACCCCGGTGAGATAGGGTCATGCCTATCCTAGCATGCAAAGCCAGCTCTAGTGGATTAAGTGGATGAGATCTACAGTGACACTAATAGCCAGGAAGAGGGTTCTGCAATGCTCCGTGGAGAGTGAAGGCCATGTTGAGGAACAGAAGTCATGTTCAAAGCTCAAGGTTCAAAGTAAAATTTATCATCAGAGTACACACGCCACCACAGACAGCCCTGAGATTTGTTTTCCTGTGGGCATACTTAGCAAATCTATTGAATAGTAACTATAAACAGGGTGAATGTGCAAATGCAAATATAAATAAATAGCAAGAAATAATGAGAGCATGAAATAACAAGATAAAGGGTCCTTAAAGTAAGGCCATCAGTGTGGGAACACTGGAAATAGAATGAGAGTAGTTATTCTCCTTTGTTCAAGAGCCTGATGGTTGAGGGGTAGTAACTGCCCCTGAACCTGGTGATGCGAGTCCTGGGCCTCTTGTTCCTTCTACCAGATGGCAGCAGCATGAAGAGAGCATTGCCCTGGTGGTAAGGATCTTTAATGATGGATGCTGCTTTTCTATGGCAACGTTTCATGTAGATGTGCTCAATGGTTGGGAGGGTTTTACCTGTGATGTACTGGGCTGAATCCACTACCTTCTGTAGGATTTTCTACTCAAAAGCATTAGTGTTCCCACACTAAGTTATAATGCAGCCAGTCAGCGCAATTTCCACCACACATCTATAGAAGTTTGTCAAGGTTTTTAATGTCATTCTGAATCTCCGCAGACTCCTGTTCTGCTTTCTTTGTAATTATATTTATATGACGGACAGGCCCTCTGAGATAGTGACACCCAAGACCGTAAAGTTGCTGACCCTCTCCACCTCTGATCGTCCAATGATTACTGGCTCATGGACCTCTGCTTTCCCTCTCCTGAAGTCCACGATCTTATTGACGTTGAGTGAGAGGCCGTTGTTACTACACCACTCAGTCAATTTTCATTCTACGCTGATTCATCACCACCTTTGATACAACCCACAGCAGTGGTGTCACCAGCAAACTCCAATATGGTGTTGGAGTTGTTCTTAGCCACACAGTCACAGGTTTAGAGAGTGGAGCAGGGGGCTAAGCACACATCCCTGTTGGGCACCTGCACTGATGCAGATTGTCATCCACTACAACCATGCAAGACCCCCAGCTGTGAAGCTTTATTCCTCTCCATAAATGCTGCCTGACTCAGCCTATAATGTGAGTTACTCCTGATTTCCAGCATCTGCAAAACCTCTTGAATTCATGCGCAGATTTAGCATTTCATCTAAGTTATTGACAAACTTCAGTAGATGCATAATGGAGAGTATTCCAGCGGTTGCATTACAGCCTGGTTTGAAAACACCGCGCTCAGCAACTGAAAGACCAATCCGTCACAGGTAAAGCCCTCCACACTTACAAGGAGCGCTGCCACAAGAAAGCGACCCCCACCACCCAGTACATGCTCTCTTCTCACGGAGGCACAGAAGCCTCAGGTCCCACACCACCCAGTACATGCTCTCTTCTCACGGAGGCACAGAAGCCTCAGGTCCCACACCACCCAGGTCAGAAACAGTTATTACCCCACAACCATCGGGCTCCTGAACCAGCATGGATAACCTCACACACCACGACACTGAGCTGATCCCACAACCTACAGACTCACTTTCCAGGACTTTTCATAACTCACGTTCTCAGTATTTATTTATTTAGTTGCAGTTTGTCTTCTTTTGCACATTGTTTTTTTGTTGTTGGTCTTTGTTTATATACAGCGTTCTAACCGGCTGCGTCACTGTGTGGCATGGAGGGGGCGGGGCTACTGCACGGGATTGAAATGAGCTGCAGAAAGTTGTGAACGCAGTCAGCTCCATCACGGGCACCCCCCACCCCGGCATCCTGGACATCTTCAAGGAGTGATTACTGAAACAAGTGGCATCCATCACTGAGGACCTCCATCACCCAGGACCTGCCCTCTTCTCATTGTCACTATCAGGAAGGAGGTACAGGAGCCTGAAGCCACACACTCAATGATTCAGGAACAGCTTCTTCCCCTCTGCCATCCGATTCCTAAGTGGACAATGAACACTACCTCACTGCTTTTTGCACTATTTCTTTAACTTTTTAAAATACATACTGTGTATATAATTCATACTCTACAGTTTTAGTTAACCGTGATATTAAAACTGATTTTGGTTCTGATTCTAATAAATTTTCATTGAACATTGAACTTTCCCAGTAAAGGTATCAATCACTTGGCAATACCTGCCGCTGTGTGTTCCTGAGTCTGTACTCTCCTGTGTATGTACTCAGTATATTCCTGTATACCTGTATTTCTGAGTTAACGTGTTCCTGTGCTTATATCCCTGTGTTCCATTGTAATCCTTTATGGCTGTACACTTCCAAAGGTGAGCAGAACCAAGTTCCTATACTTCAGGACAACAAATTTCACAACATAACACTCAGTGGCCACTTTATTAGGTACACCTGTACACCAGCTTGTTGAATCAAATATCTTATCATCAATCATGTAGCAGCAACTCAATGTGTTAGGGCATTCAGACATGGTCAAGAGGTTCTGTTGTTGTTCATGCCAAACTTCAGAATGTGGAAGAAATGTGATCTAAGTGACTTTGACCATGGAATGACTGTTGGTGCCAGACAGGGTGGTTTGAGTATCTCAGAAACTGCTGATCTCCTGGGATTTTCATGCACAATGGTCTTTAGAGTTTACAGAGAATAGTGTGAAAAACAACAAAACATCCAGTGAACGGTGGTTGTGTGGGCAAAAAAACGTATTTTTAATGAAAGAGGTCAGAGGTCAGAGGACAATGGCCAGGGTGGTTCAGCTGACAGGAAGACGACATGCAGGAAGCCAGGGAAGTGACTGAGTGGGTTTCCTCCGGGTGCTCTGGTTTCCTCCACATGTTACAACAGTGTTGTGCAGAGGAGCATCTCTGAATGCACAGCAGCAGAAGCCCACTCAGTGGCCACTTTATTAGGTACAGGATATACTGAGGATATTCCTGCATTCTTCACTGCTCCATCTCTCTGTATTACTGTGCATTTATACCTCTGGGACAGGGGTGTTCTAAGTTTCTGTGTATTTCTTTATTCCTGCAAGTCTGCGTATTCCTTTGCATGCAAATTTGTGTGTGAATGTGTGTCCCCTGCCTGTGTAGTCTTGGGTGGGTATTCCACAGTGCGAATGTTTATCTTTCTGTGTCTGCACATCTCTCTGCCCATTTGATGATATAACACACAAAATGCTGAAGGAACTCAGCAGGTCAGGCAGCATCTATGGAGAGGAACAAACATTTTGGGCTGATTTATGAACAGTCCTTCATCAGGGAGAGAAGCCAGTCTAAGAAAGTGAGGGAGGTGAGGAATGCAAGTTGGCAAGTGATAGGTGAGACCAGGTGAGGGGAGGGTGGTAGCTGGGGGAATACTGGGAAGTGATAGGTGGAGAAGGTAAAGGGCTGGAGAAGAAGGAATCTCCGATTCTGATAAGATGTTTCATCCATACACAGACATGGACTGTTTATTCTCCTCCACGGATGCTACTTGACCTACTGAGTTCCAGAACATTTTGTGTTTTACTCTGAACTTCCAGCAACTGCAGATTTTCTCATGTTTAATAGTCACAAGAATCTTCTGATTCTCAGTATCTTTGTATTCCTGAGCCTGTCTGCATTTTCCAGCTTTTCTGATTGTACCAGTGTTTTAGTATTTATACCGCTGTGAAACAGTGTGTTTGCACTTTGTTTCTTATCTGCCTTGTCTTTGGGGACTGTGTGTTTCTACATGTCTAAGTGTCATTCAATACCTGTAACATTTCTGTATCTCTGCCTCTGTTACTAGTACACTGGGTATTCATCCTTCTTAAAGACACAGCATATCACCTTAATACATCTGGTTGTTTTGATTCATTATAATTTCTATCTACAGTAAAATTGTGTAGTGGTTAGCACAATGCTTACAGTACTTGCAATCAAGGTTCAATTCCCACTACTGCCTGTAAGGAGCTTGTATGTTCTCACTGTGACTGTATGGCTTTTGTCTGGGTGCTCCAGTTTCCTCTCACAGTCTGAAGAAGTAGTGGTCAGTAGGTAATTGCTTATTGTTAATTATCCCACGATCGGACTAGGATTTAATTTAGGGATTGCAGGGCTGTGTGGTTCGAAGGGCTGGAAGGGCCTGTTCCAATGTTGTATCTCAATAAAAAAAATAACTAAATAATTTTAGTAAATTTGAAGAAGGCCCAAGAGTGCTTCCCTAATTCAGAGTAGAATTCCCTAGTCTTGAGCTGAACGTGTTGGTGTCAGGTGTTTGGAGCCAATAGGGTATAGGGACAGAATTTCCTCTTCTCAACATACAGTATATGTACACAGAGCTGTGGACATAGTCATACACATACATACAGATACAGGCACACAGGAGGCAAAAACATCCAGTCATATATACACAAAAACCAAATATAAAACATTTCACATATTGACACAGAGGGTTAAAACATACACAAACACTCTCAGAGCCACACGCACACATACACACACTCATGGGCAAATACACAAACAGAAACTCATTGATATCTACAGTATAATTATTGAAATATGCAGATACAGGCATACAGTATATATACACAAGTGTATATTCTCAGCATTACTACGATCAGAGAGGAGGTACAGCAGCCTGAAGACCCACACTCTATGATTCTGCAAGAGCTTCTTTCCCTCTGCCATCAGACTCCTGAATGAACAACAAACTCTTTATTCTTTTTTGCACCATTGTCTTATTTTGATAATTGATGTAATTTTCTGTCTTTGCTGTGCACTGCTGCCACAAAAGAACAAATTTCACCTCATGTAATAAACTTCAGTAATAATAAACCTGATACCTCAGACACTGACAGAGTCACTTACATGTTGTGATTCAAGGTACACACACACACAGTCACAAACACACACACACACTCACAAACACCCATAAACACACACACTCACAAACACACAAGCACACTCACACACATCCAAAAACACAAACACTCACAAACACACACACACTCACTCACAAACACACACACACACACACACACACACACACACACACACACACACACACACACACACACACACACACACACACACAGACATACTCATACACTCACACACACACATACACATTCACACACACAGGCACACACTCACAGACACAAACAGACATACAGACACACACATGCACGCTCACTCACACTCACACATATACAAACACATACATACATATGGCCACACAGAGCCACACAAACACATACAACAATACACCTGCATATGCATACAAAGACACACACAGATGCTCACTCACACACACTCACATACAAGCATACGTAAACACTCATACAAACTCAAACTCAGTCACAAGCAGTCGTCCACCCACACAGTCTCTCACACACTGTCATTGACACACACACAATCACAAACACAAATATATTCTTTGAGACAAATTCACTTGTGTATCCATGTCTTCACACATACCCACACAGTTACATACATTGTTCACACACACTCACTCATGTCTCACAAACTGTCACACTCACAACCACTTCTCTCACTTGTGCGCACACATACATTCAATCTCACTCACAAACGCACACTCAGAAATATACGATTCACACAGACACACGCACATCCATAATCACAGGTACACTATTCTGTAACATACAAACATACCCTCATACGTTAACACTCACATACACACTCTCTCTCTTCCCCCCCCCCACACACACACACACACACACACACACACACTCTTCATTCTCACAAAGATACTCAAATTTGCATCGCAGTTTTATCGCTAATTCACAGCGCCCAATAAATCGCAAATTAATCGGTAAGACATCGGTGACAAAGTCGTACAGAAACAGGACCCGGGGAATCCGCAGCTGGCCGACATTCCAGCATTATTCCCTATAGGACGGGAACAGTGGGAAACGACCCGGACGTCCCTAGGTCGCTATATAGACGGCAAGGGATCTTCCGGGGATAAATTTCAAGAGCTGATCGGGGTGGCCCGGTCAAAATTTCCTTTATTTGTCGGGGTTGATTCCCCTTCTCCTGAAATCCACCCCTCCTTCCCCTCTAAAAGTTGCGAGAAGCCAGCCAGGTCGGTTCCTTCGCTGGTCTCCCTGAAAGGCATCTGAGCGCCCCTCCCGGAGTCTCCGGACCCCCGCATTAGACCTAGGAATTGAGAACACCGCTCCGCGCACTGCACCTGTTCGCAACCCGTGTCAGGACGCAGATGCAAACTGTGTGGTGCCTGTGCCCCTAACGAGGAAATAGAGGGTATGAATGGAAAACCAGAGAGAACTTTGTTTTCGTTTGCAAGACGGGCAAAGGAAAGAGACTGAATTCGTTGTCCGTTCTCACACCCAGCGTACTTGAACAAACGAACCTAACTCTCTCCTTGGAATAAATGCAATCGCAACTGTACCATTTGCAAAAAATGCGGATAAACGAAAAATTCGGTTAAATCCGTTATATTTACATAAAATAGCAGAAATTGTGGAAAAAGAAGGCTAGGTTGAGAAGTTGGCTGAGAATTAGATTTGGGAGATGGAACTTACCTAAAATCAGTCACTTCGCGATCCCACTCACAGCTGTTGGTGATTTTAAAAAATATATATTTATCGGAATTATATTTCGTTAGATGGCAAAAAAAAATCAAAACATAGAGATGATTTTCCTCACATATATATAGCAAACTTCAACCACAAAGCCCCTCCTCCTGGGTCACGTGCGTCTGGAATTATCCCAGTCACATCATGAATATTCAAGATTCCGAAAATGTTGGCTTTTTTTTGCAAAATAACAGGACGTTTGCAAATAGCTCTTGGGTTAAATCACCGACCCTTGCAAACCCAGCCCATTATACCAGGAGAACTTAGAGTAGCTCTCTATAAATGTCATTTAGACATCTCTGAGTCTTACCTCAGTTTGGGTGGGGGGGGGGGGTCGCAATTTGAAATGCACGCATTGATTTTCCAGAGCCTAATCCTTTATCTAATCTTTCTAAAAGTTTAGAGAACAGAATTTCTTTTCAGATTTATTCTTCCTTATATATTCAAATGAAGTCCCCTCACAAAAGTTCCCGGCTCCCCCACCTCTCTTCTCCCGTCCAGACGGGACACCATCAGCTAACTTTAAGGCATTATTTTTGTTTTTAACTCCCTCGCTCGCTTCTCTGACTCTCTTTCTCCTTCTCTCTCATCACATCCAGGAGGCTTTATCGCGATGTTGCTGGTCGACTTGGGACACAGCACACGGAGGAGTGCAGCACCATACTGGACCTTCTAACCCACCCTACGGTAAATCTAACCTGTTCCTCCCACGTAGAACTCCATTTTCTATTACCCATGTGCCTATAAGAATCTCTAAATGCCCCTACTACTTCTACCACCACTCCTGGCAGCGAGTTGCTTCACTTTAAGACCATAAGACATAGGATCAGATTTAGGCCGTTTGACCCATCGAATCTGCTCCGCCATTCCATCGTGGCTGATTTATTTTCCTTCTGACCACAACCTTGGACGTCTTTATTTAACGAGCTAGCAACCTCCGTTTTAAATATATTCCATCACTTGGCCTCTACAACCGCCTGAATTCCACACCACCCTCTGGCCAAAGAAATTCTGCAAGCGCCTCTCCTACTGTGCACACGCTGTCTTCCTCCATTACTCCTCTTTAGAGGGCCTAGCCCCAAGACGGGGCCCACGAGATCCAAGAAGCACAAAGGACAACAAACAGGTGCTGGTGTCCATCCGCCACCACCTCATCTCGCAGACAGAAGCAGCTCGACCCGCTGAGTCTATCACCCAGCTTGCAAAGAGAAGGCGAAGAGTTGGGATTCATATACAGCCTCAAGGGATTCTGCAGATGGTGGAAATCTAGAGCGACGCACAGAAAATGCTGGAGGAACTCAGCAGGTCAGGCAGCCTCTACAGAGGGGAATAAAGAGTCGATGTTTCGGACCGAGATCCTTTATCGCCTGAAAGGCCAACTCTCTATTCCGCTCCGCGGATGCTGCCCGACTTACTGAGTTCCTCCAGCATTTTTGCGTGGATCCGTGCGTGTCGACATATCGACAGATTACTCACGGAGGGGTCGCTGCTTTTCTGAGCAGTGGGAGCGGTGTTGCGGCGCCTGGCATCTTACACATTTTGTGCGGGGGCCCGGGGATTTGCCTGGCATCTCCCCTTGCCTGGTACCCGTCTCGGTGGAGAACAGACTGAATCAGAATTGGATGCTGGACAGTCTTTGTGGTGCGGGGTTTTTTTTTCTCGTGAATCTGTTGTGTTGCTTTGTTTTGTGGCTGCCTGCAAGAAGATTAATCGCAAGGTTGTTTATGGTTTTACATGCTTTGATAATAAATGTACCTTGAACTTTGAACTCTTGGTTTTATTTTCACTGATTTATATCAGAGTCAGGTTTAATATCACGGTCGTATGCCGTGAAATGTGAAATGACAGCCGTATAGTATAATACATAATAATATATACAAACGACAAATACACAGAAACTTAAATAAGTGGTGCAAAAAAAAGAGAAGAAAGTGCGCCAATCACAAACATGAGAAAATCTGCAGATGCAGATACTGGAAAGGTCGTTTTTATGAGTGAAAACTGTTGTTTTGCGGTTTCATAAAAATTACAATTAGAAAAAAAAATCAATAAATAGTACAAAAGGCGAAAAACGCGGTAGGTTTCCCCGGGTTCGTGGACCTTCCGGACATTTGACAGCAGGGGCGAAAAAGCTGTTGCTGAATCGTTGGGTCTTCCCACACTCGGCGTTTTAGCCGCTTGCAAACCATGTATTTTTGTCCAAAGTAGGGCAAATAGGAAGTGAGTTAGTTTTTTTTAGAATAATGCCTATGCCTGACTTATAACGTCTATCTGGTGTCTGCATATGATCCAACGGTCTGTTCGGGGTTTCCTCGGACGCGAATAATCTCGTCACCAGTATCAGTTCTGTCCTTAAGTATACCCACACACACTTGAGGATTTGTGGATTGCTGTGCACGTATTGATACACATTTTATTTTACGGCTCTGCACATCTTACATCATTCCGAATGCACAGAGATTTATGCCGCTTCTTGTGCACGGGTTTTACATCATTCCGGTTCAGAATCAGGTTTAATATCACCGGGATACGCGGTGAATTTGTTGTTTGGCGGCAGCGGTACGGTGCAATAGATTATAAAACTATAATTTACAATAGGAGATATATAAATTAATTAAATAAGCAACGCAAAAAGAGAGAAAAATAATGAACCCGTAATGGATTCATTGCTCAGTCAGAAATCTGATAGCGAAGGGGGGGGGAAAGCTGTCCCTGAATTGTTGAGAGTGTGTCTTTATGCTCCTGTACCTCCTCCGTGATGGTACTAACGAGAAGAGGGCGTCTGATAATTATCAGTTGGAGTAATTACACAAATATTTTGACTAGATCAGGATGTATATGACAGGGACGATTTAATATTTAATACGGCTCCATGAAAGCTCACAGTATTCGGTCTGGGCGAGGTTTATAGCAGACTGATTACTATATTAAGTGAATATAAAGTATTTAAGTGAATTCTTTCTGCACATAATTCCATACACGTTGTACAGAACTGTACACGTCTGTGTATATGCAACAATATGCCACTTGTACATGTGTGCTTTAACATAATTCAATGTCCAAATGGTAGTTTGCTTCTTGAACCCGTTTCATTATACCCGTGTACATGTTGAGACAAAATTTAAGCGTTTGCATATTGTCTTTTGTATAGCAGATAAGTGTTTCTGAACATGGTTCTGTCTGTATACGCGCTTTACATAATACCTAGTTCAGATAATTTTCTGTGCCGGATGTACACAGTTCTCTTTCCCCACGGCATATTCCAGAATTTATTTATTTTTAATCTACGCAGATGTTAAAAGTGTATCCTTGAGTATATATACTAATTCTGATGGTTTGGTACATCTTTTACATGTTTAATAGACTTTATTACATATGATTGTAATGTTAAAATGTGATTATGTTCTGTCTGTGATGCAGTTCATGTTGAGGTGTGGATAATTTTGGTCTAATCATGCTAATTACTTAAATAGAATGTGTTTTACCTTTCAATTACCTCATCAAAACATCTTCCACAAGCACTCGGCGTGAGCGTACGTTTAAACGCTGAATTAAACGGCGCGATTTTAAAATCAGGAATTGGTTTGAATTTTCAAGAACGTACAGGATTTTGAAACCTTTAAGACGATGTTACAAAAACGCGGTCTGGATGTGTTGCAAGCTCCGTTTCCTGGACGGCGTGGGGGGTGGGGGGTGGGGGGGTCGACCCTTCCGCACAGCGGGCAGCCAGCTCCCCACTCGGGTCACCGGCAACAGCGGGGTGACCACCTCGCCGCCCAACGCCAGCGCCCCCCGAAACTCCCGCGTCGTCTGACCAAGGTCCTGAATGTCTCCGGACGGAGTTCTGATGCAAAATCCTGTTCTCGTTCGGCAAGGAGGTACTCTCAGAATGACACCGGGCGAGACTTGTGGGAAGGAGTGAAATCAGATTGCCCACCAGCTCCTTCCTTTACACTGGCTACCTCCCCGCTACTCTCTCGGTCCAGAGGGCATACTCTCAGAGGCAACTTTGTTCACTACTTCCTGTACCTAATAAAGTGGCCACTGAGAGTATGTTCGTTTCGCTGCTGTAATGCATTCACTTCAAGGATGTTATGCGTTCAGAGATTCATTTTTGTACACCGCGGTTGTAACGTGTGGTTATACGGGTTAATGTCGCTTTCCTGTCGGCTTGAACCACTGTGGCCAGTCTCCTCCGACCTCTCTCATAAACAAAGGACGTTTTCTCCCACAGGACTGCCGCTCGCTGATTGTTTCTCGCACAATTCTATGTTAACTCTAGAGACTGTTGTGTCCGAGAATCACAGAAGATCAGCAGCTTCTGAGACACTCAATTCACCCCAGCTGGTCACTTGGATCGCGTTTCATCCCCATTCTGAAGTTTGCTCTGAATAACAACTGGACCTCTTGACCACGTCTGTATACTTTTACACATCGATTAGATATTTGCATTAACGTACAGGTGTAACAAACAAAGTGGCCTCTGAGTGTATATTTAAGATGGAGGGCAGATTTAAGAGGAAATTGGGGAGTTGTTTTTTACTCAAAGGGTTGTGACAATGTGGCATGAGCTGCCAAAGGAAGTGGTTGTGGCAAGTACATTAACAACATTCGGACAGGTAACAAACAAAATGCTGGAAGAATTCAGCGGGTCAGAGAGAAATAAACAGCCGATGTTTTGGGCCAAGAGCCTTTACCAGGACTAGAAAGGAAGAGGAAATAGGAGGGTAGATGAGGGGAAGGAGTGCAATCTGGCAGGTGACAGGTGAAGGCAGATGAAAGAGAAGGCTGGTAGGTGGGGGAGTGGAAAGGATTGAAGAAGGAGAGGTGAGTAGACCTTGGGAGAAAGGGAAGGAGGGGCACCGGGAAGAGGTGATGGGCTGATGAGGAGAAAAGAAGGGGGCGAGAGGGGAACCAGAATGGGGAATAAAAAAAGAGAGAAGGGCGAGGAGGGAGGTTAGAGGAATTGATGTTTGCGCTATCGGGTTGGAGAGGTACGTGGGTAGGAAAGGTTTAGATTATAAGCCAGTAGCAGTGCAGGGGTTAGTGCTACTACAGATCAGAGTGCTCTGGATTTCAGGGTTCAATACTATCTGTACATTCTTCCCATGAACTGCACAGGTTTCTTCCGGGTGCTGCAGATTCCTCCCATGGTCCAAAGACATACCAGTTAGCAGGTGAATTGGTCATTGTAAATTGTCCTGGAATGAGGCTAGGTTTGCGTAGGTGGTTTGCTGGACAGCATAGCACTTTGGGCTGGAAGGGGCTGTTCCACACAATCTCTAACGAATAAAAAATGTAGGCAAACGAGAGGAGCTTGGACGGGCATCTCAGTGGTATGGATCAATTTTGTTGAAGAACCTGATTAACTGCTGCATACCTCTATGACTCCTGATGCAAGACATCAGCCCCAAACATTGACTATTCAGCTCCTTCCATGGACAATAGACAGTAGGTGCAGGAGAAGGCCATTCGGCCATTCTAGCCAGCACCACCATTCACTGTGATCATGGCTGATCATACACAATCAGTAACCTGTTCCTGCCCTCTCCCCATATCCGTTGACCCCGCTATCTATAAGAGCTCTATCTAACTCTCTCTTGAATGCATCCAGAGACTTGGCATCCACTGCCTTCTGGGGCAGAGCATTCCACATATCCACCACTCTCTGGGTGAAAAAGTTTTTCCGCATCTCTGTTCTAAATGGCCTACCCCTTATTCTTAAACTGTGTCCTCTAGTTCTGGACTCACCCATCAGCGGGAACATGCTTCCTGCCTCCAGTGTGTCCAATCCCTTAATAATTTTATATGTTTCAATCAGATCCCCTCTCATCCTTCTAAATTCCAGTGTATGCTGCTTGACCTGCTGAGTTCCATCAGCTGTTCATTGTTTTCTGCTGATAATCAATCAGGCCCTTCGGGTCATCTTGTCCATGCTAGCTGTCATGTATCCATCTATTCTAATCCCATTGACCAGCGGGTCAGTAATCTTCTGTGTCAGAGAACTGTACAGAAAGGAAGCAGACACTTTGGCCCATCTTATCCATGCCAACCGTAATGCCTATCAAGTCTAATCCCATTTGTCTGCATTTGGCCCATGTCCTATGGAGTTGCCATCAACATCATGTCATATGACGTGGACGATAATGGTCTATGACCATGATTGCTCTTGGCAATATATTCTACAGAAGTAACTTGCCTTTGCCTTCTTCCAGGCAGCATCTTTAAAAGCTGGGTGGCCCTAGCCATTACCAATACTCTTCAGAGATGTACAGCCCAGAAACAGACCATTTGGCCCAACTTTACCATACCTTCCTGAGAACATAGCATATAGAACATATACAGCAGAGTACAAGCTGTTTGGTCCATGAGACTGTGATGACCTTTAACCCACTCTGAGATGACTCTGACTCTTCCCTCCCACATAATCCTCCATTTTCCTTTCATCCATGTGTCTATCTAAGAGTCCCTTAAATATCTTCAATGTATCTGCCTCTACGACCTCCCCGGCAAAGTGTTCCACACACCCACCACTCTCCGTGTAAAAAATCTATCTCTGACAATTCCATGTACTTTCCTCCAATCACTTTAAAATTATGCCTCCTCATTAGCCATTGCTGCTCTGAGGAAAGTCCCTGACTGCCTACTCTATCATTATTTCACCATGACATTACAAAACTGATGATGTTGCAGTGAATTTTTAACCTACTCTAAGATCAATCTAACTCTTCCTTCCCATTTGCCCTCTATGTTTCTATCATCCACGTGCCTGTCTAAGAGTCTCAAATGCGTCTAACATACTTGCGTCTACTACTACCCCTCAACTAGAAACACACAGCAGGCCAGGCAGCGCCTGTGAAGAGAGAAAGAGTTAACATTTCAAGTCCAAGATCCCGAGTCAGAATTGGAAGGTGTGAGAGATAAATACATCTCCTCACTTAGGCATGTGACTGTGAGAGGCGGGAGGAAATATTGAGTTGTTGGTTATACATGATCGAATCCACTGGGGAGAACACATCGTTCAAATACCTGACTTAAGACTTCTGAATCAGACACGCTCACCAAGCTATGTCACGGGAAAAGACTGCCAGGCAGGGGGAAGGAAACATTCAGGATTTTGCTCGTCACCTTTTTGAAGGTTGCAACATTCACACTGACACCAGGGAATCTCTGACCTGTGGCTACTTAAAGTGAAGAAGGCACACAAGCAAGTCTACTTCATGAGAAATTTGAAGGGATTGATTAACTTATAAGAACCTTACAAACCTCTATTGATGCTTAGTGAGACCATTCTGACTGGTTGAACCCCATTCTGGTATGAAGGCTCAGGATCACAAGAGGGTGCAGAGGGCTGTAGACTCAGCCAGCTCCACTATTGGCACATCTCTGCCCACCATCAAGGACATCTTCAAAGGCAGGTCCTCAGAAGGGTGGCACCCATCACTAAGGACCTCAACATCCAGGAGATGTTGAGAGGATAAATAAGGATGTAATGCTGAGCCTTTACAAATCTCACTTAGAGTATTGCGAGCTGTTTTGGGCACCTTCAGGAGGTGCTGACGTCGAAGAGAGTTCACGAAAATGATTCTGGGTTTGAAAGGTTCATGTCATATGAGGAGTGTTTGATGGCTTTGTGCCTATACTCACCAGAATTTAGAAGAATGAGAGGGGAACTCATTGAAACCTATTTAATGTTGAAAGGCCATAATACAGTGGATGTGGAGAGGCTGTTTCTAATGTTGGGGGAGTCCAGGGCCGGAGTACACAACGTCAGAATAGAGGAACATCCATTTAGAATGGGGATGAAGAAGAATTTCTTTTGCCAAAGAGTGGTGAATCTGTGGAATTCATTGCCACATGTGGCTGTGGAGGCCAGGTCATTGAGTGCATTTAAAGCAAAGGTTGACAGATTCTTGCTAGGTCAGGGCTTCTTCTGGGGTGAAGCCAGGAGAATGGGGTTCAGAGGGAAATGGACCAGCTATGATCAAATGGTAGCACCGACTTGATGGGCCAAATGATCTAATCCTACTCCAAACTCTTATAGTCTAATGGTCTTATTGACATGCTTCTTCTCATTGCTATCATCAGGGAGGAGGTACAGGAGCCTGAAGACCCACACTCAATGTTTTAGGCACAGCTTCTTCAACTCCACCAACAGATTTTTGAGTTGTTGATGAACCCATACACACTATCTCACTTTTCTTTTTGTTTCAAACTATTTATTTACTTTGGTAACTTATTATAATTTTATTTTTTACACTGTACTGCTGCCACAAAACACCAAACTTCAAGTCATATATGTAAGTCAATGACGATTACCCTGTTTCTGAGGACTCTCTGGATGATATTGGGAACATCCAAGGTCCTGCAGAAGAATTGTGGGGGATATGCACCACCAACCCAGCCAGCACATCAATAAACCGCTGCCCGTATGTGGAAAAGTCTAGTTCCCACATAGACCTCATCAGCCACCATAGAAGCCATAGAATTCGAGCGGAAGCAACCAATCCTTGCTCCCGAGGGAATGGCTATGTGGGAAGAGAGATTAAATCAGTAAATTGATAAATTGTTTTATCATTGTCATATGTTCCAACTGAGGTACAGTAAAAAAAGATTTTGTTTTGCATGCCATCCAGACAATTCATTTCATCACAACAGTACACAAGGAAAAACAATAAGAGAATGCAGAATAAAGTGTTACAGTTACAGAGAAAGTGCAGTGCAGGCAGACAGTAAGGAGCAAGGGCCATGATGAGGAAGGATGTGGAAGCTTTCAAAAGGCTGCAGAAGAGGTTGACCAGGATGCTGCCTGGATTAGAGAGGCTGAACAAATTTGGGTTGTTTTCACTGGAGTGTTGGAAGCTGAGGGAAGACAGAACAAGGTTTATAAGATTATGAGAAGCAGAGGAAGCAGAGATAGGGTAGACCTCCAGAATCCTATTTCCTAGTATAGAAAGTAAAATACTTTTATATTTTGTCACGAGCCTTTCGGGCCTGTGTGGTTAACCTTAGAACGTTAGGCTCTGAGGTTTGTAGAACAGCTGAATTTGTTAATTGTCTGAACTAAAGTTGTCAAGCTCTTGTGATTTCTGTTGAATCTTGTCAAGTTTTATTTTTACTGGCACGGGTTTTCTGCGTTACGTGATCACTTAAAACAGACTCCTGATAAGTCCTTATCACAGGATCCTAGTTTTCAGAATGCTACTTCTCGCGGTGCCACTTGGCTTACCCACCGATATTCTTTTGGAGTTATTATGACTAAACTTTGTAGAAAGTTATGTAAAGTTATGTAGAAACTTTGCCTTTTCTACATTGGACTCTGTCTTTCCTCTGCACCTAGATTCTGATATTGCTCATGCACATCCATAACACATTTAAGGTCATGAATGTTTCAAGGAGGTGTATGGGCAAGTTTTTTACAAGGCAGGTGCCAGGAATGGGCAGTTAAGCATAGTGGTAGAAACAGATATAGTGCTGATTAAAAGGCTTTTAGATTGGGTTGCGAATATGCAGGGAAAGGGGGATGTGGATAGTGTACTGACAGTAGAGATTTAGTTTAACTTGGCCAATGTGGACTGAAGGACCTGTTCCAATGCTGTTTTTCTGTTTTCTGTGCAAATCTGGTGATCAACGAGAGCATCATGGTGTCAACCTGCTGAAGTTCACCCATAGCCTCCAGTCTGTTGCTGAGGAGCAAAACGATCATCAGCGTGGAGCATTGAGAGTTCTTGCCTCTCATTGAGTAGGCGAAGATGACATATTCAAGTTCTTTAAGGTGATCTTCATTGACCGTGTTCCTAAAGCAATCCGATGTCACCCCAATACCCAATTGATCACAAAGCCATACAGAAGCACAGAGAATTACGTGGACTAATGTTTGCCATGGAGAACAGTCATGGTCTGGTCAAGGATCACAGGTTGCATGTTTGAGGTTCTCGTCTGCTACGCAGAGGAGGCTCAACGCACTCCAGCTCCACCATCACTGTTAAACATGTAGTGCCTGTAACACACACAAAATGCTGGAGGTCCTCAGCTGGTCAGGCAGCATCTATGGACATGAATAGATAGTTAACATTACAGCCAAGAGCCTTTTTCAGGACCAAGTCCAGCATTTGCAGACTTTCTCATGTTTAGAATTCATGACTGTGTAGTTCACTTTGGTCAATAAATGATTCTGAGGACTTTATCTAAAAAACACAGGGACAGTTACCCCATCCAACACGATCCTCAGCTTGCATCCCTCGCCTCACCAAGCAAAATCAAACACCAAAGCCATGTGAGGATCAGGATCAGGTTTATCACTGATTTAGATGACATGAATTTGCTGTTTTGCAAAAAGCAAACATTGCAGAAGCAAATAAACAGCGTTAAAACCAAAAGGAATCACGAGGCAATGTTCATGAGTTTGTTGACTGATTAGATCTTAGGTACAGGGTTCTGAGTTGGATAACCAGCCATGATCATACTGAATGGCGGTGCAGGCTCAAAGGGCCAAATGGCCTACTCCTGCACCTATTTTCTACGTTTCTATGTTTCTAGATCTGATGGGTAGGACAATAGTGTAGCATTAACATAACACGGCTGCGGCACCAGTGACCCGGGTTCAATTCTGCTGCTTACTGTAAGGAGTTTGCACATTCTCCCCGTGACTGCGTGGGTTTCCTCCGGGTGCTCCGGTTTCCTCCCACATCCCAAAGACGAAAGGGTCAGTGGCTTAATTAGTCAGATGGGTGCAATTGGGCAGCATGGGCCCAATGATCAGAAAGGGCCTGTTACCATGCTGTGCCTCTAAATGAGGGGTCCCCAACCTTTTTCATATTATAGACCCTGTCTATTAACTGAGGGGTCTGTGAATCACAAGTTAAGAACCCCTGCTCTCTTCATGCCTTCTTATTATTACTATCATCAGAGAGGAGGTACAGGAGTCTGAAGACCCACATTCAATGATTCAGCAACAGATCTTTCCCTCTGCCATCATATTTCTGAATGGACCATAAAACTATGAACGCTACTAGTTATTTTTTTTCTTTTGCACTATTTATTTTGTTATTTATAATTATTATATATCTTTCCTCTGTACCACTTGCCACTCTCAAAACTTCTCGCTGTAAAGCAGCCAGCATAGTCAAAGACCCACCCTCCGCATTCTCCTTGCTCCCTTTCCCGTTGGAGAGAAGATACAAAAGCCAGCAGGTTCAAGAGCTGCTTCTACCCCCTGCCCCTCCATTGAAAGACCACTGAAATGGTTCCCTAGTTTGATGAGATGGACTCTTGGTCTCACTACCTATCTCACTGTGACCTTTCACCTTATCGTTTGCCTGCGTTGCACTTCCTCGGCACACTTTATTCTGGATTCTGTTATTATTTTCCTTAGGACATAGACATAGAAGATTTTACAGGAAAGCACAGGCGCTCTGGCCCATGGTGTTGTGCCAGACCGGTAACCTAGTCTCAGCTCAACCTGACCGTTGTGCATACCCTCCGTTTTTCTTTCATCCATGTGCCTATTGAATATTCTCTTAAATGCTCCTAATGTATTTGCCCCTCCCACTACCCCTAGCAGCACGTTGCATGCACCCATCACTCTCTGTGTAAAAAATTGCCTCTGGTACCCCCCCCCCCAATACTTCGTTCCGCTCATTTTAAAAGTATGTCCCATCAATACTGAAGTGTATTAATAATGGCTGGGGGGAGGGTGACTCGCCTTGTAAAGACTCTCCAGAAGAAGGCAATGGCAAACCACTTCTGTAGAAAAATTAGCCAAGAGCAATTATGGTCATGGATAGGAGGACCATGGTCACCCATGTCATATGACACAGCACACGATGATGTCTCTTATTATCTTGTAAACCTCTATCACCTTTCATCCTCCTTTTCTCCAAAGAGAAAAGCCCTAGCTCACACAAAGTTCAAAGAAAGCTTTATTATCGGAGTACATTCGTATCACCACACACAGCCCTGAGATTCTTTTTCTTGCAGGCATACTTAGCAAATCTATAGGACAATAACTGTAAACATGATTTGTTAACTGTAAACATCAGGGACTGTTAACGGTAAACAAACCGTGCAAATGCAGATATAAATAAATAGCAATAAATGGCTTGCCTGAAATGAGTGTAGTTATCCGCTTTCGTTCGAGAGCCTTTCCTCATAAGACATGCTCTTCAGTCCAGGCAGCATCCTGGTAAATCTCCTCTCTAATGCTTCCACATCTTTGCTAAAATGTAGTGAGCCAAACACATTGCTTCAAGTTGAAGACGCTATTGCAAGGTGGTGTGAATGTGAGAATAAATTGGGAAGAGTGTAAACATGTGCTGAAGTGTCAGTATGGAATTAATGGGCTGCAGGGCCTATTTCCGTGCTGTATGGTTACATGTGATGGACACACTCACACAGCAATCTGCAGTTCTGGTCAGCGTATGTAGGAATGATGTGATTACGCGAGAGAGGATGGCATCAGATGTACTGAGTAGAGTGAAAAGCTTTGTTTTGTGTGCAGATCATTTCATCAGCTCAGTGCATGGAGGTAGTACAAGGAAAAATAACAGCAGAATGCAGAATAAACTGCCGGTTAACTGTCGGCTAACTATTACTTGGATTGCACTACCTGTATGTATAATCTATATTTTCATTTATATTTATCATCATTATTGTTATGAGCAGAGAGACAACATCTGCCGGAAGTAAATTCCTTGTATGTGCACAGGTACTTGGCAATTAAAGTCTGATTCTGATTCTGATTACAGTTACCGAGAAAGTGCAGTGTTGGCAGACAATAAAGTAGGAGGTCATAATGAAGTTGATTGTGTGGTCAAGTGTTCATCTTATCGTACGAGGTGACTGCTCAGTAGTCTGATAACAGCAGGGTAGAAGCTGTCACTGGATGTGATGGACAGTGTTTTCAGGCTCCTCTGGGAGGGGAGAGGAGGGGTTGCATCCCCGCCAGGAGAAGGTGGTGGACGTTTCCCTGCAGTGGGGCAGCCGGTGTAGCTCAGAGATAGTCAGGCTGAGCCAAGGTGCCCTGGTGTGAATGTGAGTGGTGGCAGGCTGGATCTCACCCGTCACTTGGCTGCAGTAGGGGGAGCTCTTCCTGAGACCCGATTCCAGAGCTTGCCTCTGTCTCCGGTGGTGTGCCTCTGCCTGAGAGTTTGTGGCAGCCACTCTGTCATGACGACACTTGTGGTGATGTGGGAGCAGATGTGTGCTTGCCCTCTTCACACTGTCACACAAACACATAGAATACTGAACGCAGAATGCAGACCGCAGAATAAAGAGCAATACAGGCCCTTCAGCCCACAATGTTGTGCTGACCCTCGTACTTACTCCAAGTTCAATCTAACATTTCCCTCACCATAGCCCTTCATTTCAAGGGCTCTTCATCTCGTTTTCTCATATTTATAGCTTATTTATTTTTGTTATTTTGTTTTTATTTGCTTTTTGTATTTACAGCGTTTGTTGTCTTTTGCAGACTGGTTGTTTGTGTTGTTGTGTGTGGTTTTTCATTTATTCTATTGTGTTCCTTTGGATTTACTGTGAAATCCCGCAAGAAAATGAATTTCAGGACTGTGTGTGGTGATAAATATGTACTTTAGTAATAAATTTACATTGAACTTTGATTTTTCTATCATCCATGTGCCTACTTTAGAGTCTCTCAAATGTCACCAATGTTCCTGCCTCTTCCACCAGCGCGGCAGGACCTTCCACAGACCCGCCACTTTGTGTAAAAGAACCTACCTCTGACATCCCCCCCCCCATACCTTCCTCCAATCACCTTAAAATGATGTCCTTCTGCCCCCTTGTTTTAGTTCTTTCCAGCTTGGGAAAAGTCCCTGGCTCTCCACTCAATCATGACACAGAATGCAGAATAGAGTGTGACAGTTACAGAGAAAGTGCAGTGCGGGCAGACACAAGCTGCAAGCTCATAACAAGGTAAACTGAGGTCAAGAATCCACTTTCTTACACCAGGAGACTCTTCAATAGTCTTTTAACAGTGGGATAGAAAAACTGTCCTTGAACCTGGTGATACGGGCTTTCAGGCTTCTGTATCTTCTGCCCGATGGGAGGGAGGAGAAGAGAGAATGCCCAGGGGACCTGATATCAGTGGGACAGAAGCTATCGAGCCTGGTCCTACATGACCTCAGAGTCATACTTGTGCCCAAAGGGAGGGAGGAGAAGGGACAATGTCCATGGTGAGTGGTGCCCTTTGCTCTTTAGAGGCAGTGAGAAATTTAGACAGACTCCATGGGGGGAGGTTGATTCATGTCATCGACTAGACTGTGTTCACAACTCTGCGATTTCTTGCCGTTGTGGGGAGTGCACTTAGCATGATAGTATTGATTTCGATGACGTATCTATAAAGCATTGATAAGACGAGATGCCATACCATTTTAACTCTCCCTCTTTCCATCAACATTCTACGCAGGGCTAGTGTGTTTTGGTTCCAACTTTATTACGTCCAGAACAACACACACAAAATGCCAGAGGAGCTCAACAGATCAGGCAGCATCTATGGAAATGAATAAACAGCTGACACTCCAGTCCCAGACCCTTCATCAGGACCGGAAAAGAAGGTGGGGATGGGAGGGAAGGAGGATAGATGGAAGGTGATAGGTGAAGCCAGGTGAATGAGAAAGGAAAAGGGCTGGAGAAGAAGGAATCTGATAGAAGAGGAGACTGGACCATAGGGGAAAGGGAAGAAGGTGGGAACCCAGGGGAAGGTGACAGCAGGTGAGGAAATGAGGTAACAGACCAGAGTGGGAAATAGAAGACGAGAAAAGGGTGAGGAAAGACAAAATTAATGGAGGGAAAAATCAATATTCATGCCATCAGGTTGGAGGCTACCCAGATGGAGTATGAGTGTTGCTCCTCCACCCTGAGAGTGGCCTCATTGTGGCAAAAGAGGAGGCCATGGATCGATATGTCCAAACGGAAATGGGGATAGGAATTAAAATAGTTGGCCACTGGGAAAACCTGCTTCCAAATACTTCCACAGCCCTATACAGTAAACTGTCTACCATTCAATAAACCAGTAAAATCTAACTTTCTAATCATTCTGTTTGAAGAAGACTGCTGAAGCCTGTTGCGGATCACTGACAAATGGTATCTGTCTCTGGGGCCTGGTGGCAATGAGAAATGTAAGAGGTAAAGGCCCAGATGGTATAAGGTGGACATTAAACCATGTGTATGATGGGCTGAATGATTTGGCTCGATTATCATGGGAAACCCCGGATGTGCTTAGTCACAGCTCTGCGTGCTTTACTCTTATGACTGTGAGGCTAAGTACAACTCCAATGTCAGATGATTTAAATTTGCCGATGACACCCCTGGGCCAGCATGGATAGGTTCACACCGAACTATTCCACAACCTATGGACTCAAATGTGGTGATGAATCAGCATATAGGACAGAGATTGAAAATTTGGTTGAATGGTGGCACGAAAACAACCTTTTGCTCAGTGTCAGCAGGCCCGAACAGTTGATTAGAGGGGAAGAAATTGGGGGGCATGACCCAGCAGTCATTAGGGGTTCAGAGGTGGAGATGGCCAGTAACTTTAAAGTCCTTGGCGTTATCTTATCAGAGGATCTGGTCCTGAGACCGGCATGTAAGTGCCATTGCAAAAAAGGCATGGCAGAGTCTCTACTCAGAAATTACTGCAGACCTGGCATGTCACCTAAAACTTCAACGGTTTGACATACTGGTATGGATACACCAATGCCCAGGAGTGGAAAACCCTACAGAAAGTGGTGGACACAACCCAGTCCACCGCAGGCAAAGCCCTCCCCACCATTAAGCACTCTTACAGAGTGCTACACAAGAAAGCAGCATCCTTCATCAAGGACCACACTATCCAGGACATGCTCTCTTCTCACTGCTTCCTTTGGGCAGGAGGTCCCACAACACCAGGTTCAGAAACAGTTATTACCTTTCAACTATCAGGCTTCTGAACCGGTCTGGATTACATCACTAATTTCAACTTCGAACTGATTCCACAACCTACAGACTCACTTTCAAGAACCCTGCAATGCATATTCTCAGTATTATTTATTTTTTCATTTGCGCTGTTTGTCTTTCTTTGCACATTGGTTTTCTTGTCAGTCATTGTCTGTGTGTAGTTCTTCATAAGTTCTATTTTATTTCTTCAACTCCCAGCACAGAAGAAGGCCATTCGCTCATCAAGTTCAATCTGGAAAAGTTTGAATTGATACACACTGGAAGATCCAACTTGAAAGCAGAAATACAGGGTTAATGAGAAGATTCTTAGCAGTGTGGAGGAACAGAGGGATCTTGGGGTTCATGTTCCTCAAGTTGTTAAGAAGATGCTTGGTGTGCTGGCCTTCATTAGTTGGGGTAATGAGTTCAAGAGCCACGAGGCATTGCTGCAGCTCTATAAAACCCCAGTTGGGCAACACTTGAAGACTTGTGTTCGGTTCTCATTGTCTCATTACAGGAAGGATGTGGAAGCTTTAGGGAGGGTGCAGATGAGATTTACCAGGAGGCTACCTGGGTTAGAGAACATGTCTTAAAAGGATATGTTGAGCAAGCTCAGGTTTTTCTCTTTGAAGCCAAGGAGGGTGAGAGGTGATTTGACATAGGTGTACAAGATGAAAAGGACAGCCAGAGACTTTTCCCCAGAGGATATATGGATAATACCAGAGGGCATAATTTTAAGGTGATTGTAGAAAAATATTGGGGGGATGTCAGAGGTAGGTTTTTTACACAGAGAATGGTGGGTGCCTGGAACGTGATGCCAAGGGTGGTGGTGGTGCAGGGACATTAGGGACATCTAAGAGACTCTTACTGTAGATAGGCTATGTGGAAGAGAAGAGTTAGATTCATCTTGGAGTAGCTTAAAGGGCTGGAACAACATCATGGGCCAAAGGGCCTTTACTGAGCTGCATGTTCTCAGAGCAATCCCACACTGTCATTTCACCTCTCTGATTTTTGGTCTGTTGTTTAGTAAGAGGGGTGTCACAGTAGTGTTCTGGTTAGCATGATGCTATTACAGCTCACTGAGTCAAAGTTCAGAATTCAACTCCAATGTCTGTTGTAAAAAGTTTGAACACCTTCCTGTGAGTGTGTGAGATTTCTCCGGGCGCTCTGGTTTCCCCTCACATTCCAAAGTAGGTTAATTGGTCATTGTAAATAGTCCTTTGATTACAACGAGGCCTTCCGTTGGTCAAGTTTGACCATGCATGTTGTTGTGTCCTAGCTGTCTATGTTAGTGCAGTTCCATCAGTCCACAAGCCAGCCAGTAGGCAAGCCTACTGATACGGAGAGCAAGCTGTTGCCCAAGTCATAGTCGTCTGCACAAAGCCATGTGTGCACAGGTACAATAAAAAGCTTATTTACAGCAGCATCACAGGAACAGAGCGTCAGATAAACAACATTTGCAAGAAAAGCATAAATTGTATGTCTTTCCTTCTTTCTTTCTTTTTTATTTAAAAATACAGTGTGGAAAGACAAAAAAAGATAAAATACAAGAAAAAGTAGTGTGATAGTGTTCATGTGTTCAGTGTCAATTTCTGAATGGATGTTGAACCCATGAACACTACCTCATGACTTATATATGTATTTATATAATTCCTAGTGTAATTTACAGTTTTTATTATTATGCATTGTAATGTGCATTTGCCATATAACAACAAATTTCATGACGTACATTAATGATAGAACATAGAACAGTACAGCACAGGGACAGGCCATTCGGCCCACAATGTTGTGCCAAGTCAGCTAAAAAGCAAATCAAAAACGAATCCCTCCTACCTACACCATGTCCATCTTCCTTACATCCATGTGCCTATCTAAATTATTTTAAGCAGGATTCTGATTCTGAACATGCCCAGCTGGAACTCTGCCCAGCAACCCACCCACCCTAGCCGAATCATGAGATAGTGTTGGCGCATGGCCAAGTGGTTAAGGCGTTGGTCTAGTGATCTGAAGGTCACTAGTTCAAGCCTCAGAAGACACTGATGCCAAGCTGTATCGGCCCTTGCCCTTCCCTTAGACAACATCGGTGGTGGGGAGTGGGGAGACTTGCAGCATGGGCAACAGCTGGTCTCCCATACAACCCTGCCCAGGCCTGCACCCTGGAAACTTGCCAAGGCGCAAATCCATGGTCTCTCAAGACTAACAGATGCCTATTTAATCACGGGACAATTTACAATGACCAATTAACCTACCACAGTCTTTGGACTGTGGAAGGAAATGGGATCACCACAGCACAGACCCACGCAAGGAAACCCACACGCAGACAGGAAGGAACATACCAACTTGCTTGCAGAGGACACCGGAATTGAACTCTGAATTCTGACACCCCAGGCTGTAATAACATCATGCCCACCACAACACTACTGTAGCGCCCCCACATGCTGTAAATTACATGTAAATTAAACATGAGTTTTAGAGGACAGGACAGATTTAAAAGAAAAGAAAGGTGTGTTTTAGTGCAAAGTTAACAAAGTGGTCATAGTGTTATTAAACACTATGTATTCAATAGCAGTTTTGTGAGCAGTTTTTTGGGACCCTTATCTAAGAAAGGATGCGCTGGTGTTCGAGAAGGCCCAGAGGAAGTTCATGAGAATTATTCCAGGAATGAAAGGGTTAACATATGAGGAGAATTTGATGGCTCTGGGCCTGTGCACGCTGGAGTTTAGAAGAACGATGGGGATCTCATTGAAACCCATCAAATGTTGAAAGGCCTAGTTAGAGTGGATGTGAAGAGGATGTTTCCTATATTAGGGGAGTCTAGGATCAGAGGGCACAGTCCCAGAAAACAAGGACATCCCTTTGGAACAGAGATGAGGAGGAATTTCTTCAGCTAGAAGGTGGTGAATCTGCAGAAATTCCTTTCCGCAGACAGATGGAGAGGCCGTCATTGGGTATATTTAAAGCAGAGGTTGATAAGTACTGTCAAAGGGTTACGGGGAGTAGGCAGGAGAATGATGTTGAGAGGGATAATAAATCAGCCATGATGGAATCATGGAACAGGCTTGATGGGCCAAATGGTTCAATGCTGTTCCTATGGTCTGAACTATAGTAATTAGGGTTTTGCTAGTTGGTTCAAGAACTGAGTGGTCGAAGGGAAGTTCCTGAACCTGGTGGTGTGGGACTTCAGGCTTCTGTACCTTTTGCCTGACACTAGCTGTGAGAAGATGGTGCGTGACTTTGATGATGGATGTTGTCTTCTTCAAGCAGCACCTCCTGTAGATACTACCGATGGTGAGAAGCGAGGTGTACTGGGCCGTCCATTACTCAAAGTAAATTTATTACCAAAATGCATATATGTCACTATATACAACCCTGAGATTCATTTTCTTGCAGACATTCACAGTGAATAGAAGAAACACAATAGAATGAATGAAAGACCGCACCCACAAAGGCAGACGATCAGCCAGTGTGCAAATACAAAAAGAGAAAATAAATAAATAGATAGGCAATAACTATCAGGAACATGAGATGGAGAATCCCTGAAAGTGAGTCCGTAGGTTGTGGGAACAGTTCAGTGATGGGGCAGGTGAAGCTGAGTGAATTTATCCCCTCTGGTTAAGGGTAAAAACCGTTTCTGAACCTAGTGCCATGGATCTTGAGGTTCCTGTACCTTCTTCCTGATGGCACTGGTGAGAAGTGAGCACGTGCTGGAAGGTGGTGATCCCTGATGATGGAGGCTGCTTTCCTGTGTCAGTGTCTCACATCGATGTGCTGAGTGCAGCTTGTCAAGTTCCTGCGTGTTTGAACTGCCGTAGCAGAACGTGATGCAAACAGTCACTTAATCCCGACTTGAGCCACGATGAAGGAGAGGCTTTGAGGCTGTCGTAGAGTCAATATTGAAACTTGAAAGATAAACAGATAGATATATAAATAGATGTAAAAACAATCTGTAGGTAAACAGAGGCAGATAGTTAGA
Source organism: Hypanus sabinus (assembly GCF_030144855.1). Classification (NCBI taxonomy): domain Eukaryota; kingdom Metazoa; phylum Chordata; class Chondrichthyes; order Myliobatiformes; family Dasyatidae; genus Hypanus; species Hypanus sabinus. Next base: position 187,578,847 of record NC_082708.1, on the reverse strand, counting down.
CTCAAAGATAAATGTTGAATATATTAATAGAGCAAACTCATAAATAGATAAATAAATGAATGTTTTAATATTTATACACAGTATATTCCAGAAGCAGAGGTGAGATGAGGAGAAGCTATTTTAGTCAGCAAGTATTCAGTATTAACCTACTGAAAACTAAATACAACCAAACCAAAGGTGAGTAGAGGAACTATGGACTGTTTGTCCCACTCCCATCGGGGAGGAGGCTGCACAGCGTCTATGCCAGGACCACTAGGCTCAAAAACAGTTATTTCCCCCAGGCATCAGGCTGTTCATCACCTCCACCCGTTAACCCACCCCACCATTCTCCACCATAACACAGACATCACCTAGTTCCACTTTACGTACGCACATCCAGTCCATGTATGTTACAGTTACTTGTTTACTAGCTGTTACGCCGCTGGCGTTTAGGGCAGCAATGAAGGCCCTCCATCTCCGGTAGTGTTCAGGGCTTCCTTCATCGTGTCAGTAGCTTCCTCTCGGTTTTCACTCCTCTCAGTCACGCCAGTCCTGGGCGGGGACTCAGGAATGTCATCACACTCAGATGTAGAGGGATTGTGGGAGGAAACCGGAGCACCTGGGGGAAAGCCACGCATTCCACGGAGCGGATGCACCGAACTCCTTAGAGAGTGGCGCTGGAATTGAACTCTGAACTCCGGCAGGCCCCGAGCTGTAATAGCACTGCACTACTGCCATGCTACCTTGGCGCGTGATAGTCCAAATAGATTTTTTTTAAAAAAATAATTAAAAAGGCAGATGTGTAACATTCAGGCATCTCCCACAACACCACTTACTGCATTTTCCCGACTGGGAAAAGCACTTAGATCATCCAAACTTTGTAGGATGCTGGAATGCCTGCACAGAAAGATCCCACAATGTGATAACGACCTGACCTTACTGGTGGGTTGAAAGGTGATATATTGGAACGATGCCACGGATGCCCTGCCCTTCCCAAAGTAGCATCGATAATCCATGCCCTGATGCAGGATTTCAACCAGAAGCGGAGACAATTCCTAAACCCTCTTACGTTCAGTGAGCTTCTCCAGTGTGTTCATCCCTCAAAGCAGACTGAGAGCTGGAGTCTGGGAGAGGGAAGTTCATCTTTGGAAAAGATTAAACACAACCTTTTGTTGAAGGTGAGCGAGAGAGACAGACAGACAGACGGAGAGGGAGGGAGAGAGAGCAAGAGAGAGGGGGAATGAATGAAGGTCAGAGGGAGAAGAAGATGGGGAAGAGTGAGGGACAGAGAATGAGGGAGAGGGGTGCAGGAGGGACAGGATGAAGATAGAGAAAGGGAGAGTGAGAAAGAGGGAAAGAGAGGGAGGGACAGAGAGGGAGGGAAAGGGAGAAACTGAGAGAGGGAGAGGAGAACAGAACAAAGAAATGGAGAGGAGAGAGAAAGAAAAGAGGGGGAAAGGGAAAGAGTGTTGGAGAGAGATGAAGAGAAAAACGGGGGCAAATGAATCAGAATTAGGTTTAATATCTCTGACATTTGTTGTGAAATTTGTTGTTGTGTGGCAATGCATAATAATAACAACTGTAAATTATATATAAATATATATAAAAATTCAAACAAGCAGTGCACAAAGAGAGGGGAAAAAGTGAAATTGTGAGAAGAGGTAATTTCAGTTCAGAGGGCGTGTTTATAGAAGAGACTACTTGCTGGAATTAAAGCTTATTTGTAGGAGAGGGGCTATTTTTAGGGGAGAGCACACTGGAGAATAAGGTATATAGAGGAGGGGGTATTTTTCAGGGAAGGCTATTTTCAGAGGGAGGACTATTTACTGAAAGTGTATTTACAGGAGAGGGGGTATTCTCAGCAGAGAGGAGTATTTAGAGGAGAAGGATAT